>NC_079197.1:169629178-169743335 GCF_029499605.1 Hyla sarda | reverse complement strand
CCTTCCCTCCCTCCCTCGCTCTTCCTTCCTTCCTTCCTTCCTTCCCTCCCTCCCTCCCTCGCTCTTCCTTCCTTCCTTCCTTCCTTCCTTCCTTCCTTCCTTTCCTTCCTTCCCTCCCTCCCTCCCTCGCTCTTCCTTCCTTCTTCCCTCCCTCCCTCCCTCGCTCTTCCTTCCTTCCTTCCTTCCCTCCCTCCCTCGCTCTTCCTTCCTTCCTTCCTTCCCTCCCTCCCTCGCTCTTCCTTCCTTCCTTCCTTCCCTCCCTCCCTCGCTCTTCCTTCCTTCCTTCCTTCCCTCCCTCCCTCGCTCTTCCTTCCTTCCTTCCTTCCCTCCCTCGCTCTTCCTTCCTTCCTTCCTTCCTTCCCTCCCTCCCTCGCTCTTCCTTCCTTCCCTCCCTTCCTCGCTCTTCCTTCCTTCCTTCCCTCCCTCGCTCTTCCTTCCTTCCTTCCTTCCTTCCCTCCCTCGCTCTTCCTTCCTTCCTTCCTTCCCTCCCTCGCTCTTCCTTCCTTCCTTCCCTCCCTCTTCCCCACCATACTTGCTGTTTATGAAATGTCTGGACATCTGTATAAAACTTTTACATTATGGATTACTGCTGGAGCTGGAGATAACCCAATCCACCACAGTCACATGGAGCCTCTCCACCAAAAACTATAGAGGTCACCCGGTCTACTGCTCCATTAGATCTGTCTCCTACCCGGCAATCATGGATTTGTCCTGACCTCCGGCACAGACTCCGCATCACGCTCTATTTTTACCTCTCTTTCTGTGGTTTCTTAGGTCCCAGTAATTCCAGTCATCATGTCTTCCTATAAGGATTTCTACAGCAAGAAAGAAAAAAAGTTTACTACAGGTGAGAGAACCAGACTCTGTAGCAGTATTCTGTACCCCATAAACGCCTGCGCTGGAGGGTTGTATTATAGGCTCTGTAAGCAATCTGTACTTTAACCCTTCTTGGTCATGAGAAGATTTATTATAGGCTGAAAGGAAGGAGGAGGCAAAGAGTGTGGAGGCAGAGAGAGGGCATGGGCAGCACTGGAGGGCAGAAGAATGAGCAGCCTATCACTGCCTCCAGGAGACTAGGAAAGCTGGGTGGCATGCAGTATGTGTGCACCCTAGCTTTCTCAGTCTCCTGAAGAGCTCCAGTATGGCTGCTTTACCAGATAGATATTGTGTTCAGAAAACTGGGAAACCTGGGTGGCAGGCAGACCACAGTACATGGCCCTCAGTGCTCCCCAGCATAGCGAGAGAGAGAAAGATAGATATAAAGAGCTAGATAGATATAAATGAAGAGCTAAAGATATATAGATAGACATAGATGTGTGTGTGTGTGTGTGTGTATTTATGTGTGTATATATATATATATATATATATATATATATATATATATACATACATACATACACACCTACACACCTACACATACACATACACACACACACTAGCTGAGTACCTGGTGTTGCCTGGTTTTTCCTTCTAATCCTAGTGGGGGATAGAAAATCAATAAAGGAGGAAGCTTTTGACTTCATATCCCATCCTCGTATATTGTTGTCATGTCCCGTCCCCATGTCTCGTCTGATTTGGGATGAAGATATTGCAAGCTGAAAATAGAAGGGGACGTGGCTTTGTGGGACTGATTTTCAAGTCAGACAGATGCACAAAAAGGGTAGATAATAAAAGAGGTGGGGCTTAAACAGTGGGAGCTTGTTTTTGTGAGATGGGTTGTGGCTTGCAAGCCAGACTGACACATTCACCAGGAGATGCGGAGCTTGTGGAGTAAAGTACTGGAAGTCCCATATACTTGCATAGGATTTGAAACAAAAACCCATTTTTTTTTTTTAATATATAAGGGTGTAGGTAAGGGTTAATTTAACTATCATATCTTTTTATTGGACATATAAGTAACATGTGACCAGGTATTATTGAAATATCTCCAGCATTCACAAAGTAATCACCTATACAGTGATTCCATTAGGGCACACGCTAGTATGCCATTGTTACATTATAAATTATTCACTTTCTGTATTATATGTATTTACAGTTTTGGTTTGAGTGTTTCTTTAAAATGTATCTTGGTTTTAAATGATATATAGTGGGTTCCCCTGTAATAACCAGCGTCCCAGTAGTGAATAGTATTAATCTGCTTGTCATATGAGGAGCAGATGAAGGTGTATGATGGCAGCCGTCCAGTAGTCTGCACGCAGCGGCGCTGGAGGTAAATGTAGGAGCTGGTGGTTACTGTTCAGCAGTAAATAATACAGAGACCATTTAGTGTCCTGTAGTCAGAGCTGCGATCCCCCCCCGGGTAACATAACATCGGTGTCTAGTCAGGGCAGAGATGGAGCTCAGCTCTGGTTTCTAGTGTTTCACAAGACTGAACGTTCGTCCTGAAACTATGTTTAGAAGCATTTCTGTAAAAACGTTCTGCTGAGCTCACCGCTAAAATAAGATTCCTGCTGAAATCCAGCCATCATGTGACTCCATCACCCCAATGATACCCAGGAGCATCTCCCCCACTGGAACGTTAACCTTAGTCATGGTGCATGGTATAAACACTCACCAGTGACCTCTTGTGACTTGTCTCATGGTGAAGCTGTCAGGTCTCCTGTCTATACACTATAGCAGTGGTCTTCAACCTGCGGACCTCCAGATGTTGCAAAACTACAACTCCCAGCATGCCCGGACAGCCGTCGGCTGTCCGGGCATGCTGGGAGTTGTAGTTGTGCAACATCTGGTGGTCCGCAGGTTGAAGACCACTGCACTATTGGGGGGGGGGGGGGGGGGGGGGGGGGGGAGGGAGGGGGGGGGCATTGCTGTTTCTACTGTTTCTATGTGATTCAGTTTGTGTGTAAAGCTCTTTACTTCCAGCTAGAGATGAGCGAATTTACAGTAAATTCAATTCGTCACGAACTTCTCGGCTCGGCAGTTGATGACTTTTCCTGCATAAATTAGTTCAGCTTTCAGGTGCTCCCGTGGGCTGGAAAAGGTGGATACAGTCCTAGGAGACTCTTTCCTAGGAATGTATCCACCTTTTCCAGCCCACCGGAGCACCTGAAGGCTGAACTAATTTACGCAGGATAAGTCATCAACTGCCGAGCCGAGAAGTTCGTGACGAATCAAATTTACTGTAAGTTCGCTCATCTCTACTTCCAGCCTCTCAGTCCTCTTAACAATCGCCTTCCTATTGAGAAAGCTTGTGATATCATCTTACCCCATCCACACGCAGAGTGAGCCTGTGAGTCCTGCTTCACCCTCCTCACATAGACATGGAAAGAGCCTGTGAGTCCTTCACGCTCCTCATATAGACATAGAGAAAACATGGGAGTCCTGCCCTCTACTCAAAACATAAAGACCTGGGCGTCATGGGCCCCACGCCCCCCCAAATAGAGAGAGCCTGTGTCTCCTGCTCTCCCCGCCCTTATAGTGATTGACAGCTCTCTGAGTACACACCCTTTTATTGAAAAGCTGTTGGTTGTTGTGTGTGGGTGAGAGAAGCAGGACTCACAGGCTTTCTCTGTGTAGGTGAAGCAGGACTCGCATGCTTTCTCTATGTATAGGCAGGGGGTGAAGCAGGACTCACAGGCTTTCTCTGTATAGGCAGGGGTGAAGCAGGACTCACAGGCTTTCTCTGTGTAGGTGAAGCAGGACTCGCATGCTTTCTCTATGTGTAGGTGGGGGTGAAGCAGGACTCACAGGCTTTCTCTGTATAGGCAGGGGTGAAGCAGGACTCACAGGCTTTCTCTGTGTAGGTGAAGCAGGACTCGCATGCTTTCTCTATGTGTAGGTGGGGGTGAAGCAGGACTCACAGGCTTTCTCTGTATAGGCAGGGGTGAAGCAGGACTCGCAGGCTTTCTCTGTGTAGGTGAAGCAGGACTCACAGGCTTTCTATGTATAGGCAGGGGTGAAGCAGGACTCAGGCTTTCTCTGTATAGGCAGGGGTGAAGCAGGACTCGCAGGCTTTCTCTGTGTAGGTGAAGCAGGACTCGCAGGCTTTCTCTGTGTAGGTGAAGCAGGACTCGCAGGCTTTCTCTGTGTAGGCGGGGGTGAAGCAGGACTCACAGGCTTTCTCTGTATAGGTGGGGGTGAAGCAGGACTCACAGGCTTTCTCTGTGTATAGGCGGGGGGTGAAGCAGGACTCACAGGCTTACTGTGTAGGCAGTGGTGAAGCAGGACCCGTAGGCTTTCTCTGTGTAGGGAGGGGTGAAGCAGGACACATAGGCTTTCACTGTGTAGGTGGGGGTAAAGCAGGACTCGCAGGCTTTTTATATGTTTAGGCAGGGGTGAAGCAGGACTCTCAAGCTTTCTCTGTGTAGATGGGGGTGAAGCAGGACTCTCAAGCTTTCTCTGTGTAGATGGGGGTGAAGCAGGACTCTCAGGCTTTCTCTGTGTAGGTGAAGCAGGACTCGCAGGCTTTCTCTGTGTAGGCAGGGGTGAAGCAGGACTCACAGGCTTTCTCTGTGTAGGCAGTGGTGAAGCAGGACTCACAGGCTTTTTCTATGTGTAGGTGGGGGTGAAGCAGGACTCACAGGCTTTCTCTATGTATAGGCAGGGGTGAAGTAGGACTCACAGGCTTTCTCTGTGTAGGTGAAGCAGGACTCGCAGGCTTTCTCTATGTATAGGCAGGGGTGAAGTAGGACTCACAGGCTTTTTCTGTGTGTAGGTGGGGGTGAAGCAGAACTCAGGCTTTCTCTGTGTAGGCAGGGGTGAAGCAGTACTCGCGGGCTTTCTCTATGTGGGTAGGGGTAAAGACTCACAGGCTTTATGTATAAGCAGGGGTGAAGCAGGACTCGCAGGCCTTCTCTATGTGTAGGCGGGGGGGGGAAGCAGGACTCACAGGCTTTCTCTGTGTGGGTGGGGAAGCAGGACTCACAGGCTTTCTCTATGTGGGTAGGGGTAAGGACTCACAGGCTTCCTGTATGGGTTCTGGCAGCAGTTTACTTCAGCACAATAATACTTTTCTAGAAGCAGTAATAGACGTATGATCTGCTGCTTTGTCCTGTTTAGTTTTGGGTTTCTGCCCCTATAAGATTCTAATATTTCCCTTTTGTCTCTTTCAGGAAAGTGTACAGTTCAGATCCTCCCAGGAGTGCCCACTAAGGGGCTGTGTGCCGATGACGTCCCGGACCTCGCTGATAAAGTCCGAGGGTTGATGCTCGACGCATTCACTCAGATCTCTAATGAACGCCCAGGAAAAGAACCTGGGGGTGGACATTGATCCTCTTCCACCGCCCTTTATTGTCATCCTTGGCCTGGGTACCACCTCCCCACCATCCCCCCATTTAGGAGAAATCCGAAAGAGGTACAACACCGAGAGAGAGCTGAGAGAGCAAGGTCACCAACCAAGGGTTCTGTAAAACTACAAAAGACTTTACTCATGGATGAGTTCTGATGGCGGTACCATCAATGTGAGCGAACGGGAGGAACCTGCGTCTTTCCTCGGTATTAGAGAAGCTTCATAGACGATAGGATATTTTTGTTTTGTTTTTCTGTTTATTATAAAAACCAACATTCCCTTCAAAGTGGAATGGATGTAGATAGTCACCAGAAGATGACGTTAAATCTGCAGAAGGAGCTCGGAGGACACCGAGAGAGGGGAATGTGGGCCTGGTGTAATGACTGTGCCCGAAGGATAGGAGTTAGGTCTAGTGCTAGAGTCATGAAGACAAACCAGTGCTTTATAGGAAGTGGTAATTGACACCTTTTTGTAGGTGATAATCCAGATACCAAAGGGTTAAATGCAGGATTGGTATAACGTTTAGGGAGAGGATTGGACAACATTCCATTACCGGGAGGGAGATGGGTCTGTGGGTACTTAGGGCCGCTAGTGATATTTATGAGGGGGTGCCTTAACTGTGTATTTATATTTATTTATGTGAGGCCGGTGCCACGCTCTCCACCTCTCTCCTTGGCGGCTGACTCCGCCATCTTGTCTCTCTCTCTCTTCTCTCTCCTCGTCTTGCCAGGAATGGGGTAGGCCAGTTACATAGGGTAGAGGATGGTCCGGCGTCACCCTATTCAATTGCTCTCTTCAGCCTTCCATCTCTCTAAACCATTACGGACTTGGAATGGGGGCAGGAACCATGGAACTGATCTGCCCAAACTGTGGCCTCTTCCCCTGCCCCCTCTCCTCCCCAGGAAGCCTTTCCCATGCCCCCCCAATCACTCCGCAACCACCGACCCGCAACTTTCAGACTCTCCCTGGATTTCCTGTCTTGTGGCCTGAGAAATATCCATGTTTTGTACACTCCGCGGCCTGATATGCCCCATATTTCGTCCTCATATCTGCCTCTCCTTTTTTCCCCCGCGCACTTTTCATGTACTAGCGCGAGGCGTGGAAGAATTACATGTGCCAATGTTGTTCATAGCTATCGGTTAGTGGGAAGAGGATGTCATGTGGGTATGACGTGGGTTGGGATGTTGCGTGGGCGGGAGGGCCGTATTAATCTCCTGTCCTGTATATGTGAATGAGCATTGCACAAATTTTTCTGGGTCAGCTGTACGTGTCTGTTCTCTTATTTTTCTACTATGGTGTGAATGGATCATGTATGGGGAGATTGAGGAGAATGTTGAGATTTTTCCTACCATCCTCTACAGCAGTGTTTTCCAGCCAGTGTCCGGGCATGCTGGGAGTTGTAGTTTTGCAACAGCTGGAGGCACACTGGTTGGATAGCTGGACACTACTCTACATAAGAGTTTACTTCTTTCCAGTTAGCTCTCAGTCTGCAGACTCCTATAGCCCATCACTGCCACCTGGTGGCATGATTGTAGTGGATGACGTCAGTCATATTGGTGCCAATGTGACGGGGGAGATTCTCCCTCTTGTGACATCTTCTTCCCCCATGTCACCTCTCTCCTATTAATGTTGTATCAAAACCTAAAAGATCCTGATACTTACCTAGCCCCAATTCCTTGTAGGTCTGATCCCAGTCTCCCCCATGCGGTCCAGGTGTCTTCTGTACAGCTGGTTGCATTTACAGGACCTTACAGGCTCAGCCAGTCACTGGCCTGACACATGTCACTCTTGCAGCCACTGATTGGCTGAGCGGGAAAGGTCCTGAAAGCAGCTGATAAGATACCGGGACTTGCACCAAGAATATACAGGGCAGCTCGAAGGAGAACGCGATCTGAGACAGACCTACTGGGGACTAGGGTTAGTTTTTATGTTCCCCCACCCCTATTACTTAGCAAGGTGTTTCCCAACAAGGGGGCGCCTCCAGCTATTGCAAAACTACAACTCCCAGCATGCCCGGAAAGTGTATGTATATGTGTATATTATTTATATATATTAGTGTGTGTGTATGTGTGTGTGTGTATGTATGTATGTATGTGTATGTATATATATATATATATATATATATATATATATATATATATATATTACACACACACACTAATTAATATATATATATATATATATATACACACTCTGATATATAGAAATTTATTATGATTATACTATATCATGCGATCATAGAAGTTGCCTACATAGTGTACATGTCATCGATAAATCACATACCTGACCTTTCTGTACTGCTTAAGAAATAGAGCTTGAAATGTTACAGAACTTACACAGTGCAGCGTTATTTTACCCAGCAAACAATATACAGGGTAGGAACATTGATGTGTTTCAGGGCTGTATGACTCTTAGTAATGGCATGATGCCATGACTAAGGGTCATACCGACCCAAAACACGTCGATGTTCCTATCCTGTATATTGCTAGTTTTATGAACTAAAGTGTCCTTTTCACTGCACTGTACCTGGTTGCTCCGGTGCAAGTGCGTGGAGGTGGAAGATGTGGTGTGTGTGTGTGTGTGTGTGTGTGTGTGTTTTTTTTTTTTTTTTTGGTCCTGAGATGTTCTGCAGTTTGGTATATAAAGTCTTGATGGTCTGTATAAGTTGTTCAGGTTTTTATAGGGAGGGAAACTTTTTAATAAGTGGAAGCATGATAGATCGATGAGGCTCTGAGCTGCCACAGTGGAGGCACAGGCTGTATTAATGTCCTGGTTCTCACATTGGCAGCTTAATGAATGTTATACATAATCACTCTGCCCGATGCACTCTGCAAACCTATTACTTTCATTGCCCATAAATGTTTGTGATTGCCTAATGATATCCAGGATATCGGATGTTTTCTGTTTGCCAACATACCACAATAATTTATGCCATCATGCTACATTTACTTTTGCACTGCACCACTGGGTCATCTACTGTAATTTAGCTTGGAAAGGCTAAGCATTAAAGAAGCACTCCAGGAATTTTTTATCCAGCTATGAGAGAATACTGTGTAGGATCTTGTGTATGCCTTGTGCTTACCCGTTTTAGCTGATTTGGCAGGCATTGGTTTGGCTTCAAACTGGATGTAATTCTATCATTGCTTGCTATAGGGGAACCCAGGACACTTGTACCAGATCCCTAAGCAAGCCAGTGCAGCTTTTAACTGTGTGTGCGTATACAGCCTAAAGCCTCCTCTGTGTGAGCCACAGGATCTGCAACTGAGAGGAGACCTGAAACCTCCGCCCACACTGACGTCACTGATCGGCGCCTGCACTGTGGAACAAGAACACCGCCAGCCTGCTCTACTGATTTTTTTTTTACTGACTGAGCTGCGTTGTGCTAGTCAGTGTCCAGGCTGCACTATGACAGTTAGGACTCATGCGTCGGTCTGAACTCTATGAGAGACTTGCGGCCGGGACATGTTGGGAGACCCCTAGTGGTCAGTTTTTACAAGTCAAGATAAATATATAACTATAGATTTTTTTAAAAAAAATTTTATGACATGGTATTAGAAAGTTGTTTCAACTTGTTTTTTTTGTCCCACGTTTTTTGGTTTGAAAAAACGACTGAAAAAATGCCAGTGCAATTTCCGGCGTTTGGCGTTTTTTCTTTTGTGTGGAAATTGCATTTTTGGCCCCTTTGGCATTTTTTTTCCTCTTCGTCCCTCTGGCAGCACAGAAGGGATATTATTAGTTTGCCATCCCAAATCAGGACCATCCCCTAGAATAAAAATTAACATAATTGCTGGGCCAGAGGCTCCATATAGGTACCCAGCATACACTGCACCTTGTGTTTTTTTTTTTTTTTTAGTCCTCCTTCCAGATGTGGATCATCCCTACCTCGGAGGGTTTCTTAGCCTTGCGGGGTCTTGGCTACTACATTACCAGTGCGGGGTCTCTGGTGTAACCAATACCGGCGCGTTGTCCCGGTAAGGTTTAGTGGCTGGTGCGGGGTCTCTGGCTAAGTCAGTGCCAGTGTGTTAAAACTGGTAAGTAAAATGTAATCTTTATAGGGGAACCATTGCGGGGTCTCTGGTTTCTATCCAGGTTAGGGGATCCTGGTTGTTTTAGTCACTGCAGGGCTGTGGCAGTATTGGTAGCGGAGTAGTGCTAACCCCTGGTGTTGGTGCGGGGCACGGACTTCATGTATGGCAGCAGTTGTGGGGATCGGGACGGGGTCCTAGTCCCTGGGGCCGGTGGTTTGCTCGGGCCATTGTGCAATTATCATTATCCTGCCTGTCTTGCTGGGAGCTCTGCTTTTCGATCCGGTAGCTATTTTTAAAGCATCTTCCCTTCCAGTTGTTGTGCTGTCACGGGCTGGCCTGCTGTGTTCGGGCCGTGCGCATCTTCCCTGCTCAGTGCGCGCGCTTCCTGTGTATTGGGAGTGTGCGCGCGTCTTCCTGTGTGGGCAGTGGGCTGGTGCGCGTGGCTCCAGCTGTTCTTTGTGCTGCTGGATGGCGCGCGCTGGTGACGTCACCAGAGGGGTCCAGCACCCCAGGGGGTCGGCGCATAGGCTTTATCAGCCCAGTTCCTGTGCTGCTCCGGTCTCTCTGAGCTGGCCAGCCGGGTTCTGGGTCGGATAAGGTAGGATAAAGGTCCAGAAGTTACTTGTGAGGTTTCTTGTAAATAAAGTATTCAGTGGCGGGGATTGTATGTTCTCTCCCCAGAATGTCGTCCGAAAAGAGTGCTGAATCGGGAAAAAGAACATCCAAGGCAAAACATAGGTGCTGCGTATCCTGTGAGCAGCCGATGCCAGAGGACTGCCCATACGATGACTGCGATCGTTGTGCCTCTAAGAAAAAAGCAGCGGCAGTACCTAAAGCAAAGAAGTGCATCAGCTGCCTGCAAAATTTAAAAGATGGGTGGCCGTCAGATCTGTGTGAGGTATGTTCGCCCCCAGAAGAGTCATGTACTCTGGCATCTGAGGCCAAAATGTTTTTTTCCTGGTTTTGTGACAACTTTGAGGAGGACCGGGCCAAGGTTAAGAAGAAGAAGCGCGCTAGGAAAGAGTCTTCCTCCTCTGAGTCTTCCTCAGAATCGCCTAGGCGTTCTGGTCATAATAAGAGGAAAAGTAAGAAGCATGCAAAAAGAGTTTTATCATCCTCTGCTTCGGACTCAGCTTCTTCTATAGTAGGGCCGTCTAGTAAGAGGAAGAGAAAGGCATATAAAAATAAATATTCTTCATCCTCGTCCTCAGCTTCAGGGTCTTCAGACTCCTCCTCTGAGGCTGAATTTGTGTCAGAGGATTTCTTCCTCTTCAAGAAAGAGGGCGCGGAGGCGCTCATAAAGTAAGTAAAAGGTTGCATTGAGTCAGGAAGGCATGAGAAGTCTAGCCAAGATAAGGAGGCTTTATTCTACTTTCCTAAGAAAAAGGCAACCGTACTTCCTAAGGGCAAGATCAGAGAGTCCTCTCTCTTCTAGCAGAGTTCCGGCAAAAGGCCGCACTGGAACATGTTGTCCCCCCCCCCCCCCCCGGACAGGAGTTTCAGGGAATATACGCTCATGTCTTCCCTGTGCCCAAGCCAGATGGCAGATAGCGTCTTATTATAGAACTGCGCTTCCTCAACAAGCCTCTTCAAAAGAACAACTTTAAGATGGACAATATTCGATCTCTCTACAACATTGTCCAGAAAGGAGATGTCATGGTATGTCTAGACCTGAGAGATGCGTATCTCCATGTTACCATCAGGGAGCAGGACAGAAGATTCCTCAGGGTGGCGCTCCAGATGCAGCAGCACGTTCTTCATTTTCAACTTCGAGCTCTGCCATTTGGATTGACAGCAGCCCCAAGAGTATTCACAAAGTTGGTGGTAGTTGTGGTAGCTTTTCTTCGTCTACAGAAGATTCGGATTGTGTCATATCTGGACGATTGGCTCATTATAGCCAGCAGCCCAGAGGTCGTGCTAAAGCATCTCCAGATATGTCTTCGGTTACTACAAGCAGTGGGGTTTTTGGTAAATAACCAAAAATCCAGATTAACACCAGCCCCTCGCTTTCTATTTTTAGGGTTAATTGTGGATTTGGTGGAAATGAAAGATTTTCCTGCCAGAAGAGAAAGTGTTGCAGGTAAAAAAGACGATTCTAGGATTGTTTCACAGGCCGAGGATCTCCATCAGAAAGGCTATGAGCATCCTGGGCATGCTGACGGCTTCCATAGAAGTAGTGCCGTGGGCAAGGGCCCACTTCAGAGAGTTCCAGGGGAAATTCTAAAAATGTGGTACAAAGACTGGACATCTCTGGAATCATTCATCACAATATCTTACGGAGTAAGGCGGGGTCTTCTATGGTGGACCAGACGAGTCAATCTTTGCAAGGGCAAATGCTTCCTTACAGATCAGCAGATAGCTATCACTACAGATGCCTCTGCCATCGGATGGGGTGCCCATTTAGAGGACAACTGGATCCAGGGTTCATGGTCATCAGAAATGAGTATAAAATCTTCAAATTTCTGAGAGCTTTAGGCCATACTCCTGGCCCTCCGACACTTCGAGCACTATGTCTCAGGAAAATCGGTGCTGATAAGAACAGACAATGCGACTGCTGCATTCTACATGAACAAGCAGGGGGGGACACGGTGTCTTCCTCTTCAAAGGCTTTGTGCTCAAATCATGGCTTGGGCAGAGCCAGTTGTGTTGGATCTGAAGGCGGTTCACATAAAGGGAACCTTGAATCATCGGGCGGATCTGTTGAGCCAGGAAGAGCTCCTGCCTACAGAATGGGCTCTGAATCCATTATATTTCAAGAGCCTGGTGGAGAGATGGGGAAACCCCCGAACATAGACCTCACGGCAACGCGTCAGAACCGTCAGCTGAGCAGGTTCGGCTCTCTGAGGGCTTGGGAGCATCCAGAAGTCCTTGACGCATTCTCCATTCGGTGGAACAAGACATTTCTGTACATATTTCCGCCTCTGCCTATTCTACCGAGGGTCCTCAGCAAGATCTTGAGAGAACGTCCTACGGTGATTCTAGTGACACCCTTTTGGCCCCGCAGGGCATGGTTTCCGGTGGTACTACAATTGGCAGACGGGAACTTCTTCAGATTTCCTGAGGTACCGGATCTTCTAGTGCAGAAGGGATTTCTCCATCCTCACCCAGAGAGATTACACCTTACAGCATGGTACCTGAAAGGCAAAGATTAATTCAGCAGGGTTTCTCAGAGGAAGTTGTGGATACACTCATGTTATCTAGAAGATCTTCCACTAACTTTGTTTATACCAGATTGTGGAGAAGATTTCAGAGTTTGCTAGCTGAGAAGAACTGCCAGATCTCGGTCACGACCATTCTTCAGTTCCTTCAGGAAGGATATGAAAAGGGATTAAAACTTAACACTTTAAAGGTGCATATGACTGCCATCAACGCAATGACGGACGGAAGATTTGAATCAGAATCTCTTGTCACCAGGTTTTTCAAGGCGCTTAACAAATTAAGACCCATCGTCCGTACCCCTGTAGCCTCCTGGGACTTGGTGTTTGATTAAATGCTCTAACCAGAGCTCCCTTTTGAGCCCATTGAAGAAGTTGAATTAATGTGGCTGTCAATAAAGTTGTTGTTCCTTGTGGCTGTGACCTCAGCGAAAAGAGTGGCTCTTTCTGCCAGGGAGCTCTATCTTAGGATCCTGCCAGAGAGAGTAAGATTAAAAACCTTGCCTTTGTTCCGGCCAAAGGTGGTCAACACTACCAATATTAATAAGGAGGTGTTTCTGACAGTTTTCTATCCAGAGCCTGAATCCGAAGAACAACAGAGGTTGCATCAGCTGGATGTAAAGCGGTCTTTATCCTGCTATCTTCAGAGGGTGCAGGAGTTTCGCAGGGAAGAAAATCTATTTTTTCTACCAGCAGGTATCAACAAAGGGAAGAAGGCCTCTAAGGATACTTTGCCCAGATGGATTCGGATGACCATCGTGGAGGCCTATGTTGGTGAAGGAAAGGAGCCTCCAGCACCTTTTACGGGCCCACTCAACACGTTCCACGTCCACCTCCTGGGCAGAGCGGGAACAGGTGCCATTGAAATATAAAATCCCATCCCTTCCCCAATATCGCGCCACACCCCTACCCCTTAATTCCCTGGTTGAACTTGATGGACATATGTCTTTTTTCGACCGTACTAACTATGTAACTATGTAACTATGATGGATATCTGTACTGCAGCTTCTTGGTCCTCTTCCTCCACCTTCGTTAAGCACTACAGGCTGGATTTTCAGAACCCAAACCCAGCCTTCAGCACCGGAGTATTGTCTGCGGCATGTAGAGAATAATCCCCCCTCCCCTTTGATTTCTATTTTAGATCCCTTCTGTGCTGCCAGAGGGACGAAGAGGAAAGAGGGTATTTTACTTGCCGTAATTCTTCTTTCCTCGAGTCCCGAAGGCAGCACAATACCCACCCAATAAATAAGTTTTGCAGTCTATTTTATTTGCACAAGGTGCAGTGTATGCTGGGTACCTATATGGAGCCTCTGGCCCAGCCCAGCAATTGTGTTAATTTTTATTCTAGGGGATGGTCCTGATTTGGGATGACGAACTAGGAATATCCCTTCTGTGCTGCCTTCGGGACTCGAGGAAAGAACTACGGTAAGTAAAATACCCTCTTTTGTTGGGTACCCAAAAAAATAATAAAAAAATAAAAGGATGCAGTAGTGATAGAATTTTTTTTATTTTTTCTCTTTGACATTTTTTGGTAGTACTACTACTCCCAGCATGGAACACATTGTTCCATGATGGGAGTAGTAGTAACTGTACTATTAGACATATCGACCGATACGATCATCCATAATATAGCAGAGATGCGGAGCGGCTCTATACAGCGCTCTCATCTCTGCTCTGTACTCTGGCCAGTGATGTGAATAGAACATCACCCAATCACTGCTCTCTGAGGGAAATATGAATGAGTGATGTGAATTTCTATTCACATCACTGGCCGGAGTACAGAGCAGAGATGTGAGCACTGTATAGAGCCGCTCCGCATCTCTGCAATAGATAGGATGATTGCATCGGGTGTTAGGAGTGACACCCGCTGTGATGTTTCCTTAACTGCAGGTACTACTACTCTCAACATGGAGCACACTCTGTTCCATGTTGGGAGTAGTAGTACCTGTAGTTAAGGAAAGATCACAGTGGATGTCACTCCTGACACCCACTGCGATCCTCCTGTATAATGTATAGATGCTGCCGGCAGCTCTTCTATGGTCCCCTGCACTGACGTATATATACACCTATTCATATTTCCCACAGAGAGTTGTGATTGGCTGGAACCATCCGGCCAATCACAGCTCTCTGCGGGAAATATGAATAGGTGTATATATACGGCAGTGCAGGGGACCATAGAAGAGCGGCCGCCGCATCTATACATTATACAGGAGGATCACAGCAGACCCGGGGCGATCTGTCAATTAGTACAGGTAGCTACTACTCCCATCAATGAACAGTGTATGCTGGGAGTAGTAGTACTATCTAAAGAATAAAAAGTGAAACACACACTACATTTTTATTATTGTAGGCTATATTTTTAGTTCCCTGCCCTCCCACATAAATTGATCCCGGTTTAAAAATTAATAAAAATTTTGTTATAAAAAAGAAAAATGTTGTTAAATACAGGTTTTTTCCATCACTACAGTGTTTTTTTTTATTTTTTTAATGGTACTCTACAAATTTTATTAAAAAAGGTATCTCCATCACTTTTTTGGTTCGCTAAAGTCCAAAAGAGAATAACTGCCTGAAAAAAAACCCATATGGCGTTTTTCTTGGCTTTTTTTTTACTCCCATAGACTTCTATGGGAGGAAAATGCCACGATTTCAGGGCAAAAAAACGCTAGTGGCTCAACATGCTGCGATTTTGCAAAACCGCCAAGAAGCTGAAAAATGCCAAAAATAGTGAAAAAATTGCCAAAAGGATTTAAAAAAAAACGCCAAACTGAAAAACGCCAAGTGGAAAAAGAATTTTGCGATTTCTCATTGATTTACAGCTAACATCTGGCTGCAGAGTTTCTTGGCCGAAAAAACGCCATGCAGAATTAGCGTTTTTCTTGGCGTTTTTCCCAAAAAATAAAGTAGAAACTTAGCCTAATACATTAACAACATATAAAAAGTTTTTGTGATGACAGGTACTCTTTAACCCCTTGCCGCATATGGATGTTTATAAACGTCCATAAGCGGCTCCCGAGGTATGACTTGTGCTCAGCAGGTGAGCGCGCATCATACCCGGTGGGTCCCGGTTGCTAATGCCGGACATCGACGATTGGGCTGATGTCCAGCGTTAACTCTTTAGATGTGGCGATCAAAGTTGATCGCCGCGTCTAAAGTGAAAGTAAAAGCTTCCCGGCTGCTCAGTCGGGCTGATCGGTACCATCGCGGTAAAATTGCAATGTCCCGATCAGCTAGAAGACAACAGGAGGTCTCCTGCACATCTGATTGGCGATTGATTGCTCAAGCCTGGATTTCAGGCTTGAGCAATCAACCGCCGATAACACTGATCAATGCCATTGCATTGCAATGTACTGCATGTTATAGTCTCCTATGGGAGCTATAACACTACAAAAAAAAAGGGGAAAAAAAAAAGTTTAATAAAGATGATTTAACCCCTTCCCTAATAAAAGTTTGAATCCCCCCTTTTCCCATAAAAAAAAAATAAATAAATAAATATAAACATGTGGTATCACTGTGTGTGTAAATATCCGAACTATATCATTAATGAAACCTCACGGTCAATGGCGTACATGCAAAAAAAATTCAAAAATCCAAAATAGCTTATTTTTGGTCACTTTTTATACCATAAAAAAATGAATAAAAAGCGATCAAAAAGTCAGATCAATACAAAAATGGTACCGATAAAAACTTCAGATCACGGCGCAAAAAAAATTAACCCTCATACCGGCCCGTACATGGAAAATAAAAAGGTTAGTGGGGGTCAGAACTGGACAATTTTAAACGTATTCATTTTCCTGCATGTAGTTATGATTTTTTTCAGAAGTGCGACAAAATCAAACCTATATAAGTAGGGGATCATTTTAACCGTATGGACCTACAGAATAAAGATAAGGTGTCATTTGTTACCGAAAAATGTACTACGTAGAAATGGAAGCCCCCCAAAAATAACAAAATGGCGTTTTTTTCTTCCATTTTGTTGCACAATGATTTTTTTTTTTTTTTTTGTTTAGCCGTAGATTTTTGGGTAAAATGACTGATGTCCTTACAAAGTAGAATTGTTGGCGCAAAAAATAAGCAATCATATGGATTTTTAGGTGCAAAATTTTAAGGGTTATGATTTTTAAAAGGTAAGGAGGAAAAAACGAAAGTGCAAAAATGTAAAATCGCCAAAGAGGGAAAGGTTTAAAGAAAAATATGTAGATAACTAATATAGATAAAGCAAATCCTTACATATAAAAGTAAGAAAGATCTGCTGGGAGCTGTAAATACCTGTCTATGTCAGGGTTTCCCAAGCAGGGAGCCTCCAGCTGTTGCAGAACTACAACTCCCAGCATGCCCCGACGTAGTTTTGCAACAGCTGGGGGCACACTGCTTGGGAAACACTGGTCTAGGTAGAGGACAGGATCTTCTTCGGGGTCCTGTACAGAACATGCAATGTCCTAAAAAAGTAACATGGAGCCGCCCTCACCTGGTGTCCAAAGGAGCAGCTAACCCTGGTACAGGTAAAGAGTACAGAACATGTAATACCTCCTTGTACTGTAGGGGGCGCTACCAGACACCAGTCAGTGCATACACCTCAGTAATACAGGTAAAGAGTACAGAACATGTAATACCTCCCTGTACTGTAGGGGGCGCTACCAGACACCAGTCAGTGCATACACTTCAGTAATACAGGGGTTTTACCATTGAATATCTATTCTGATTGGTCAGTTAGTCCAGATCTGTGATACCTGTACATGGCTGGAAGGTCTGTACATTGTATGTTGAGTCTGGTTTATAGTTACAATAAGCCTGAAAAGACCATCGTATGTTGAAACTATTGTATGTTGAGGCCATTGTAAGTTAATGGGTCGCTGTATTGTGAACTTACTAAGCAAGGCACCTAAATAACTATGTAGATTTCGGCTGTGCCAAAAAGGATTTGGCTTTCGCCTTGTTGGATATGTAAGAAACGAGCAACAGCTTTAAAAATAAATTCCAAAAACATTTTATTTCCCGTACGTTGCTTGAAACTTTGCCCCTGGGTTTGTGTTCTCGGGGTCCGTGCACCTGTGAGGGAAGTGTGTGATGGAGAGATCCGCTCTCTCCCAGGGATCTGTTACTACACGACGGGCCCGATCATTGTGCAGTGTTTACAGCAGAGGGAAGGGTGGTATTTGGATAAGCACCTTACACCGGGGCCCACCCAACCTTCCACCGTCTCAGGAAGGGAGGAGAAGGAGTGAGTAATTCTGGATGGATTTCTTATCGGCCGCCAGCACATGCTGAGAGGGAAAGTAAGGGACAGAGGGGAAAACCAAGGAAGAGACTTAAAGGGGTACTCCGGTGGAAAACAATTTTTTTTTAAATGAACTGGTGCAAGAAAGTTAAAGGACAACTGCAGCGCAATATACACTTAGGTGTTTGATCGCGGGGGGTCCGACCGCTGGGACCCCCTCTCGATCTCCCTAACGGGGCAGCGCCATTAGCGCTCATGTTGACGTAGCGTCTACCTAGAGGTCGACGGTGATGCCCCGTCTCCTCCCCGTCCCCATACAGTTCTTTGGGGGAGGCACGAACGCCGCCTCCCCGCCTCTCCCATAGAGATGTATGGAGGAGGCGTGCCGGCTGCAACGTCATGCTGAGGCTGGCACGCCCCCTGCACGGGACAGCTGCGGCCCTGTACAGGAGATCACAGGGGGTCCCAGCGGTCGGACCCCCTGCGATCAAACACTTATCCCCTATCCTGTGGATAGGGGATAAGTGTTAATCACGCTGCAGATGTCCTTTAAGCAGATTTGTAAATGACTTCTATTAAAAAAAAATCTTTACCCTTCCAGTACTGTTTAGCAGCTGTATGATACAGAGGAAATTCTTTTCTTCTTGGATTTCTTTTTTTGTCTTGTCCACAGTGCTCTCTGCTGACACCTGATGCCCGTATCAGGAACTGTCCAGAGCAGGAGAAAATCCACATTGCAAACCTATGCAGCTCTGGACAGTTCCTGACACGGGCATCAGGTGTCAGCAGAGAGCACTGTGGACAAGACAAAAAAGAAATTCAAAAACAAAAGAATTTCAACATTTGCATACAACTGCTAAAAAGTACTGGAAGGGTAAAGATTTTTTTATAGAAGTAATTTACAAATCTGTTTCAACTTTCTGGCATCAGTTCATTTAAAAACAAAAGTTTTTTTCCCACCGGCGTACCCCTTTAACGCAACAGTCTTATGGCCCTTCTGGAGCATTGCGTTATTACTGCAAAAATTGATAGATGTTCATTGAGAATGATTTACACCACTACATACAGCAATATTTCCCAATCAGTGTGCCTCCAGCTGTTGCAAAACTACAACTCCCAGCATGCCCGGACAGCCAACGGCTGTCTGGGCATGCTGGGAGTTTAGTTTTGCAACAGCTGGAGGCACACTGATTGGGAAATTCTACTCCATAGTCAAAATCCTCATGTAATCTTAAAGATTAACTGACCAAAAATGTTATGTTATTCAGTACTTAATCCTGATCATGCACTTATATTTATATACTTGATATTTATATATATTTTTGTTTGTCTAGCACATATATTTATCTCGCAAATACCTTCTATCTGTTGCTCACTTGGATTGTCATCCTAACTGCATGACTCTTCTTTCTCCCTGAGTCTGCTGTACTGGGTCTCTTCATCCAATCACTGCAGGCTGCTCTGTAACCCCCCTTCCTCTCTGTTTACATGTCTTTTTTTATGTGTCTAGCTTCTTTATTTGGCTCACAAATCCCTCTATTCTGTTGCTCACTTATTCTGACATCCACTGCTCAAGAAGGGGTGTGTCTGAGACAAGCACTGAGCCTGCCCTCATCATGCATTCACTTCCTCCCTGAGTCTGCTGTGCTGTCTCTTCATCCAATCACTGGCGGATCCTCTGTAACTCCCTCCCCCTTTTCATGCTGCAGTCTTATAGGACAAAAGTGAGCCTAGAGGAGTGCACGTCCTGCCCTCACTTCCTGGACTTCTGCAGATGATGCTACATCCAGACAGAATTATGTTTTTTTTAATAAGCCATAATTTATATACATTTTTTTATTTTCTTATTAAGTATATGAGCCTTCAGCTGTCTGGGAATGCTGGGAGATGTAGTTTTGCAACAGCTGGAGGCACACTGGTTGGGAAACACTGATCTAATGTGTATGGCGCACGTTTGTCCCCCTTACGCTCTGTTCTAAGAGCTGCAAGAAATCCACATTCTATACAAATAGTATTTATTGATTATCGTGACGTCAAGGAATGAGGGTTATAAATAGGAAAAGGGGGTCATAAATAAGTGTTTTCCATTGTGGGGGGAGGGGTATATAAATAATTCGTGGGGGGGGGGACTTCTGTAATGGGTCAGCGCTTCAGATCTACAGGCATCTCAATGTCATTGCTGCGGCAGGAACCTGGAGAAGACAGAAATCAGATACGGCATTGATCAAGAGCAATCAATGGAGCATTAACAGAATAGTGCAGAAATAGATGAAATGGAGACGCTGATCATTGAAGCCTCTATTTCTGGGCTAAATCCTTCTGATCTTGAGCACAGATGAGATGACCCAGGGCAGATCATCAAGTGACAGTCCTTGTTTCTTCACGCCATCAAGATACTTAAAGGGGTACTCCCGTGGAAAACTTTTTTTTTTTTTAAATCAACTGGTGCCAGAAAGTTAAACAGATTTGTAAATCACTTTTATTAAAAAATCTTAATCCTTCCAGTACTTTTTAGGGGCTGTATACTAAAGAGAAATCCAAAAAAAGAAATGCATTTCCTCCGATGTCATGACCACAGTGCTCTCTGCTGACCTCTGCTGTCCATTTTAGGAACAATCTCCATAGCAAACATATGCTTCTCTGGACAGTTCCTAAAATGGTCAGCAGAGAGCACTGTGGTCATGACATTGGAGGAAATGCATTTCTTTTTTGGATTTCTCTTTAGTATACAGCCCCTAAAAAGTACTGGAAGGATTAAGATTTTTTAATAGAAGTGATTTACAAATCTGTTTAACTTTCTGGCACTAGTTGATTTAAAAAAAATAAAATAAAATAAATAAGTTTTCCACGGGAGTACCCCTTTAAAGGCCGGAATACCCCTTAAAAAACAAGAACTTGAACATTAGGGCTGAAAATATTAAGCCTTGAAAGTCAAAATCTCATCAGTTCTTTCTCTTTGGAATCAGCTATAAATAATGAAAAAAAAAACCCTACATGGTGAAACTTTCTGCAATTTGCATTGGTGTCCAAAAATATACAATAATGAATGACCTTAAAGGGGTATTCCAGGGGAAAAAACTTATTTATATATATATATCAACTGGCTCCAGAAAGTTAGATTTGTAAATGATATACAAATATGGAGAGGCTCCTGTGGAAAGTTTCCCCAAATGACCTGGGCAACTCAAAGTGGCACCTGTACCTAAGGTGTCTACAAAAGGTTACTAAATAGTGAACATTATTGAGGCTCAAGGTCTGTAGATAACGTGTGTACTTTATCTACAGACCTTGAGCTTCAATAATTTTCACTATTTAGTAGATTTGTAAATTACTTCTATTAAAAAAATCTGAACCCTTCCAATAATTATCAGCTGCTGAAGTTGAGTTGTTCTTTTCTGTCTGACAACAGTGCTCTCTGCTGACATCTCTGCTTGTCTCGGGAACTGCACAGAGTAGAAGAGGTTTGCTATGGGGATTTGGTTCTAAACTGGGTTATTCCCGAGACACGTGTCATCAGAGAGCACTTAGACAAAAAAGAACAACTCAACTTCAGCAGCTCATAAGTACTGAAGGGATTACGATTTTTTTAATAGAAGTCATTTACAAATCAGTTTAACTTTCTGGAGCCAGTTGATATATGTATAAAAAGTTTTTTTTCCTGGAATACCCCTTTTAAAGGGGTTGTCCAGCGAAAGAACCAACCGGTCTATAGTACTTTTCATCTCTGGATAGGTATGGGGCCCCAGAGATGGAACCTTCATCTATCTGACATTTATGGCATATCTTGAGGGCATTCCAGAAATGTTGGTATAGTAATTCCCCTTTAAGGAGTTCTGTGGCATTGATCACACAGTTTCCTAGTGGTATAGTTCATTCTGGACGTCAAACTACCTCTTAAAGGGGTTGTCTGAGGCTCTAAAGTGTCTTCCGCGCCCCCTGCCGACACAGTCCAATTTCCTTTCAAACACTTGATGGGCGTGGGCTCGGTCACTGGGGTATGTTTCCTCATACATGTGAGAAAAGCCATGCCAGCAGGCACAGGTCAGTGGCGCTAATGACATTGGGCACCACATGTAGGCGTGGCTTAAAGGGGTACTCTGCCGGAAAACATCCCCTATCCAAAGGATAGGGATAAGATGTCTAATCCCGGGGGTCCTGTCGCTGGGGACCCTCGGCCATATAATCTGCAGCACCCCAGTCATCCGGTGAATGGAGTGAACTCCGCTCCATGCCAGATGACCGGCGACTACAGCCGCCACGCCTCCTCCATTCATGTCTATGGAAGGAGGCGGCGATGGCTACTTACTAGTCACATCCCCTCCCATAGACATGAATGGAGAAGGCGTGACCTGGCATCACGAACACGGAAGCTCCAAGTTTCCGTGTTTCTTACGCTGCCGCTGCCAGCCTAGGGATCGCGGGGAACCCCCATGATCAGATATCTTATCCCCTATCTTTTGGGTGGGGGATAAGATGATTTCCGGCTGAGTAACCCTTTAACCTCCATGTGGCAGCCAAAACTTGTCACATTCAGCCCTTCCCTATCAAGCATTTGAAAAGAAATCAGACAGTGTTGACATGGAGACCGAGGTTTTGTCTAACATTTTCGAGCCCATGGGGAATTATCCCTCAGGAATTGGATATCGATCATTATTTTATCTTCATATTCCACCAGATAATGACTGCAAGAGAACATGTCACCATGATAATGTTATCCATCTCCAGCATGGTATAGAGCAGGAGGCGCTGAGCACAGTGATATGCTGTATATCAGTGGTCTCCAACCTGCGGACCTCCAGATGTGGGCATGGACATGCTGGGTGTTGTAGTTTTACAACATCTGGAGGTCCGCAGGTTGAAGACCATTGCTCTATATCTTTGTGGGAAAACATTCAGTAGAACTTGTAACTTAATGCTGAAAATCCCTGATCTTTTTATTCTTAGGACCGGGTGGTGTCACAATGATAGGACCGCCCACTGGACTCCTAAGCATGAAAGGTTAGAGATTTAAAGGGGTATTCCAGGAAAAAAACCTAGTTTTTTTTATATATCAACTGGCTCCAGAAAGATAAACAGATTTGTAAATGACTTCTATTAAAAAATCTTAATCCTTCCAATAATTATCAGCTCCTGAAGTTGAGTTGTTGTTTTCTGTCTGGCAACAGTGCTCTCTGCTGACATCTCTGCTTGTCTTGGGAACCGCACAGTGTAGAAGAGGTTTGCTACGGGGATTTGCTTTTACTCTGGATAGTTCCCGAGACAGGTGTCATCAGAGAGCACTTAGCCAGAAAAGAACAACTCAACTTCAGCAGCTCATAAGTACTGAAAGGATTAAGACTTTTTAATAGAAGTCATTTACACATCTGTTTAATATATATATATATATATATATATATATATATGTTTTTTCCTGGATAACCCCTTTAAATAAATAAAGTTATACTAACCTACAAAGATATATAGATATATATATATATAGATAGATAGATACATACAGGGTGGGCCATTTCTATGGATACACCTTAATAAAATAGGAATGGTTGGTGATATTATCTTCCTGTTTGTGACACATTAGTATATGTGAGGGAGGGAAACTTTTCAAGGTGGGTGGTGACCATGGCGGCCATTTTTAAGTCGGCCGTTTTGAATCCAACTTTTGTTTTTTTCAATAGGAAAAGGGTCATGTGACACATCAAACTTACCAACTCCCCAACCATTCCCATTTTATTAAGGTGTCCATATAAATGGCCCACCCTGTATATATATGTATATATATATATATATGATCAATATCAATCTTCTTGGCTCTTCCTGCTCTGTAACATAATGACAGTAGATTACATAATATTTTTATGGTGACGGGTTGAACCAATTTTTGGGTTATACCACTGTTGGTCGTTCTGTGGGTGATGTTTCCTCATTACAAGATATTTTTTGCTAGAATTGACATTGGGACTAAATAAAAGTGATAGAGATGTTGGGCTGATAATGGTGAAAGCTTGTAGAGAAGTAGTAGAGACTCGTGGTCACCTCCAGTTACTTACATTCTCCCATCTTCTCCTCCATGAACATCAGCTGATCACTCATGAAATCCACCCGATCCAAACTACGAATCCTCTCCCAGAATTCCTGCACCTGCTCCGATTGGATCTCTGACAGTTTAATGGGGAAGAGTCTCTGCAGGGCGGAGAGTGCGTTGTCCAGTTTCTGTGGGACAGAGACATCTCGTAAGGGCAGATTGGGGCTCAACCTGAAGAGACAGCGTCAGTAAGGCTATGGTCACATGTGGGAATGTCCGCACCAAAAATCTCTGCGCCGACATTCCAGAGACTGCAGACCGCACGGGAACGCGTCGTCTCATAGACAGCTATGTGTTCAGCGCAGGATCCACAGAAAGAATGAACAGGTTCATCCTTTCTGCGGGCACGGAATTTCCGTGTCTGCAGAATGGATTCTGCCGTTTGCACAGCGCAGTAGAATCTCGTTTAATTTAAAGGGACTCTGCTGCAGCAGAATTTTCATGCAGAATTCCCAAAGACCATGTACTCCAGTGGAAAACTTTTTATTTTTTTTTTTAAATCAACTGGTGCCAGAAAGTTAAACAGATTTGTAAATTACTTCTATTAAAAAATCTTAATCCTTCCAGTACTTTTTAGGGGCTGTATACTACAGAGGAAATGATTATCTTTTTGGATTTCTCTGATGTCACAACCACAGTGCTCTCTGCTGACATCATGACCACAGTGCTCTCTGCTGACACCTCTGTCCATTTTAAGAACTGTCCATAGCAGGAGAAAATCCCCATAGCAAACATATGCTGCTCTGGACAGTTCCTAAAATGAACAGAGAGCACTGTGGTCTTGACATCAGAGAAATCCAAAAAGAAAATCATTTCTCTGTAGCATACAGCCCCTAAAAAGTACTGGAAGGATTAAGATTTTTTTAATAGACGTAATTTACAAATCTTTAACTTTCTGGCACCAGTTGATTTAAAAAAAAAAAAAAAAAGTTTTCCACCGGAGTACCCCTTTAATAGGTTTATCTGATGCTTTGCAAAAATTCATATCCTGCTGGGGCTGTGAAAAAAGTAAAAAAATAAATAAATAAAAAAACCCTATACTTACCTAGCCCTGATCCCCTGCAGCTACTGTTTGGGTCTTTACGGTCTCCCTGTTTTTGTCTTCATTCTGTTTCTAAGATGAGCACTCGATGCAGGACCTGCCAGCTCAGCCAATCACTGGCCACAGCGGTGTCCCATCCTGCACGTAGCACATATCTTGAAAACAGAAACGAGAGTAGATCAAGGGACCGGACAGACCCCTGCGGGAGCAGAAGGAATCCTAGTGGGGGATGGATAAGTAAGGCTATTTTTCTCTATTTTTTATGGTACCCAGCACCATTTTATTTTTTCCACTAGCGCTAGAATAACCCTTTAAAGGCGTTATCAAGGATTAGAAAAAACCGCACCACACCTGTCCTCGGGTTTATATAATCTATTGGAGCCAGAAAGTTAAACAGATTTGTAAATTACTTCTATATAAAAATCTTAATCCTTTTAGTACTTATCAGCTGCTGTAAGTTCCAGAAGAAGTTCTGTCTGACCACAGTGCTCTCTGCTGCCACCTCTGTCCATGTCAGGAACTGTCCAGAGCAGGAGAGGATTGCTATTGGGATTTGTTCTTGCTCTGGACAGTTCCTGACACCGACAGAGGTGGCAGCAGAGAGCACTGTGGTCAGACTGGAATGAACCACACAACTTCCTGTGGAGCATACAGCAGCTGATAAGTACTGGAAGGATTAAGATTTTTATATAGAAGTAATTTACAAATCTGAATAACTTTGATTTGAAAACAATTCATGTTTTCTTCCAGAGTACCCCTTTAAAGGGGTTGTGCGCTGCCCTGCAGTTCGGAGCTCCGCTCACAGCATCCGGAAGTTCATTACTCCAAGCGCTGTGTGCGGGCTTCTGTGTTCGCAGCCGCCGGGCGTGATGTCACGCCCGGCCCCTTCGTGATGTCTCACCCGCCCCCTCTACCAAAGTCTATGGGAAGGGGGCGCGACCGCTGTCATGAAGGGGCCGGGCGTGACATCACGCCCGGCGGCTGCGAACACAGAAGCCCGCACACAGCGCTTGGAGTAATGAACTTCCGGATGCTGTGAGCGGAGCTCCGAACTGCAGGGCAGCGCACAACCCCTTTAAGGAATTCTGAGCCAAAGCAAAGACCCAGCAGGTCTGTGCTTTAAAGGGGTACTCCCGTGGAAAACTTTTTTTTTTTTTAAATCAACTGGTGCCAGATTTGTAAATCACTTCTATTAAAAAATCTTAATCCTTCCAGTACTTTTTAGGGCCTGTATACTGAAGAGAAATCCAAAAAAGAAATGCATTTCCTCTGATGTCCTGACCACAGTGCTCTCTGCTGACCTCTGCTGTCCATTTTAGGAACTGCCCAGAGCAGGAAAAAATCTCCATAGCAAACATATGCTGCTCTGGACAGTTCCTAAAATGGACAGCAGAGGTGAGCAGAGAGCACTGTGGTCATGACATCAGAGGAAATGCATTTTTTTTTTGGATTTCTCTTTAGTATACAGCCCCTAAAATGTACTGGAAGGATTAAGATTTTTTAATAGAAGTAATTTACAAATCTGTTTAACTTTGTGGCACCAGTTTATTTAAAAAAAAAGTTTTCCATGGGAGTACCCCTTTAATGAATGTCAATAGAAAATGTGTAATGCCTCTTTTTCCCTGCAGAGGCGCTGCAGCGAAATAGAACAGGTTTCCGTTCTGAGCACTGGGGGTTCAGGTGGTCGAATACCATATAACCCGCTTCTTGTCTAGAGACCCTTCCATCACAAAGGAATTCTCCAAAGTGGGGTATCCCTATACTAGCCTTAAAGGAGTTATCCAGGAAAAACGTGTATATATATATATATATATATATATATATATATATATATATATATATAATGTGTGTGTATATATATATAACTTTTGGGGTGAATAAAGAAACCAGCTTATGAAGATCCTTGACCTATTGGTGCTGTGATTCCTGGACTTTGCATACATTAACACCAGGCTGGCTGCCTGGGTGTTTCACATGCACGGAGGTTGGTCCCGGTGCTGTCTCACGCCAATTCTTATATATATATATATATATATATATATATCTCAACTGGCTCCAGAAAGTTAAACAGATTTGTAAATTACTTCTATTAAAAAAAAAAAAATTATAATCCTTTCAGTACTTATGAGCTGCTGAAGTTGAGTTGTTCTTTTCTGTCTAAGTGCTCTCTGATGACACGTGTCTCGGGAACTGTCCAGAGTAGAAGCAAATCCCTATAGCGAACCTCTTCTACTCTGTGCAGTTCCCGAGACAAGCAGAGATGTCAGCAGAGAGCACTGTTGCCAGACAGAAAAGAACAACTCAACTTCAGCAGCTGATAATTATTGGAAGGATTAAGATTTTTTTTTTTATAGAAGTAATTTACAAATCTGTTTAACTTTCTGGAGTCAGTTGATATTGATACACACACACATATATATATATATATATATATATATATATATATATATTCCTGTTAATCCTCATTTCTCGGGTGTATTTTTATTTTTTTTGCATTGATTCCCTGCCGCCCATTTTCTACATTGATAAAACTAGAAGAGCCTTCTTATGAAGGGAAGCACATCCTCACACCAAAGCATCAGGTTCCAGCAACCTCACCGCTGCCCGGCTTCCTGCGATTTATTAGCGGAGGTTCAGTTTCCTGTTCGCATTATACTTAATAAAGGGGAACTCCGCCTTCACTGAATTCTCGTATTGTACAGAAAGGGTTGATATGAGAACATCCCTGCGGTGTAGCTACAATTGTTTCCAAAGCAAGGATGTGTTTCCCATCCAGCTTTTGCAAAACTACAACTCCCAGCATGCCCGGACAGCCGAAGGCTGTCCGGGCATGCTGGGAGTTGTAGTTTTGCAACAGCTGGAGGCACTCTGGTTGAGAAAAACCGCCGTTGATAAACACAAATTTACTAGTTCTTTCCAGTCTGACCACAGTGCTCTCTGCTGCCACCTCTGTCCATGTCAGGAACTGTCCAGAGCAGGAGAGGTTTGCTTTGGGGATTTTCTCCTACTCTGGATAGTTCCTAAAATGGACAGAGGCGTCAGCAGAGAGCACTGTGGTCAGACAGAAAAGAACTACACAACTTCCTCTGGAGTATACAGCAGCTGATAAGTACTGGAAGGATTAAGATTTTTATATATAAGTAATTTACAAACCTGTATAACATTTGGGCACCACTTGATTTAAAAAAAAAAAATAAATAAATGTAAAAAAAAATCCCTCCGGAGTACCCCTTTAATTTTAGATCCACAGTGGGATAAGAGAAAGCTGGATGTACCCCACACTCACCTGCTCCAGGGATGAGACAAGGCCTCGGAGATCCTGCACCTCATTGGAGAGTTTATTAGAATGATCTGCCAACAAGATATTAAGAATTATATATTAAGAGTTATATGGAAGCTTCACCTGGGAGACCTTTTATATTATAGGCTTTATAATTGTATTATCTGCCATTTCACACTTCTTAAAGGGGTATTCCAGAAAAAAAAATGTTTCTATATCAACTGGCTCCAGAAAGTTAAACAGATTTGTAAATTACTTCTATTAAAAAATCTTAATCCTTTCAGTACTTATGAGCTGCTGAAGTTGAGTTGTTTTTTTTTCCGTCTAAGTGCTCTCTGATGACCCCTGTCTCGGGAACCGCCCAGTTTAGAAGCAAATCCCCATAGCAAACCTCTTCTACTCTGTGCAGTTCCCCAGACAAGCAGAGATGTCAGCAGAGAGCACTGTTGCCAGACAGAAAAGAACAACTCAACTTCAGCAGCTGATAATTATTGAAAGGATTAAGATTTTTTAATAGAAGTAATTTACAAATCTGTTTATTTTTCTGGAGCCAGTTGATATAGAAAAAAAAGTTTTTTCCTGGAATACACCTTTAATGGTTTGTATCTGGTGAATGGGGCTGAGATGCAATACAGAACACTACCTGTTGACAAGTGTGGCGCTGTTTTACATTTAAAATGAATAACAGCAATGGTTTCCATATCCTTGAAAAGCAATTATTATTATTATTTTTTTTTAAATCAACTGGTGCCAGAACGTTAAACAGATTTGTAAATTACTTCTGTTTAAAAATCTTAATCCTTCCAGTACTTATCAGCTGCTGTATGTTGCACAGGAAGTTCTTTTCTTTTTGAATTTCCTTTCTGTCTGACCACAGTGCTCTCTGCTGACATCTCTGTCCATTTTAGGAACTGTCCAGAGAAGGAGCAAATCCCCACAACAAACCGATGCGCTGGACAGTTCCTGAAATGGACAGAGGTGTCAGCAGAGAGCACTGTGGTCAGACAGAAAGGAAATTCAAAAAGGAAAGAACTTCCTCTGCAACATATACCAGCTGATAAGTACTGGAAGGATTAAGATTTTTAAATAAAAGTCATTTACAAATCTGTTTAACTTTCTGGCACCAGTTGATTTAAAAGAGAATGTTTTCCAGAGGAGTGCCCCTTTAAATTTAGCTGAAATCGGACAAGCAGAAGGTGATGACTCCTTCTTTTATACGTTCTAGATAGTAAGTCGTGAGTATGTCCAAAATAAGCAATGCAGTTTTAGTTTGTCTTACAATACGGGGATTTGTGTCCATCTATTTTTAATTGTATTAAATCCCGTTAATCCTGCGTGACTGCTGGACCGAAACAATTCCCCTAAATCCAGCGGAACATCGTAATTCCAGACTCAGAACTTATATACTACAAGGTCCCAACCAACTGTGAGGAACTTACAGACGACTCTTCTGTATAGACCGTTATAAACCTGCATAAAAGCTGCAGTGAAGTTATCTACAGTTCACTAAACCTCCGGTTGTGGACAATCCTTTATTCCTCCCTATCGTTCCTGGGACGGGTGGCGGTAGGATATATATCTATAGAGGGAGAACCCGCACCCTGGCGTCACGACAGTTAAGCGTTAATCCAACACCCTTTCATCACTGCACAGCTACACCACCTACACCCTACACCCCCAAGCCACCACACCAGCAAGCTGCAATGTCCCCTGTGTTACTGGTCACCTCTCTGGGATCCTGGCCTAGCTGTAAGGACTGTACCATCTGTCTACCTCAGTAAAGCTATCGTTAACCCTGACCTGGCCTTGGACTCTTATTTGCCCTGCCTAACTAGGACTAGCGGTGCTACCGTTCGTGTGGTTCTTGGTTAAAACCCACACCCTGGCGTCACGAACATTTAGGGGTTAACACCATCTGCCCCATACACCTCACATCGCACCCCCATGGCGCACCACAGTGGGACACCGTGATGTTTCAGTCATTGTATCTACAGGTCAAATGGAGTACAGAATATACATATACGTGACGCCATCTCTACATTCATCATCCATGGACTCCGGGCCATCACACTCCACATGATCCTCCATCATGGCAGCCACCATCTTGGCCATGACTTGGCCTTTCTCATACAAGTTACCTTCAGGTTGTTGGGCCAGTACAGACACTTGGGGCTTGTGTTCCTTATTTTTTATACAGGATTTTCCATCTTCTCCCAGAGTATATCCTGCGTTGCATTCGCAGTGGAAGCTGCCCCTGGTATTGATGCAAACTTGGGGGCAGTACCGAGACGGGCGCCGACACTCGTCTATATCTAAGGGAAAAAAGACATGGAAAAGATACTTTCAGTAATCTACCAAGGTCTGTAAAGAGACTTATATCTGATTTCCAGAAAACCTGGGAGCCTTTAAAGGGGTATTCCAGGAACAAACGTATATATATATATATATATATATATATACATATATATATATATAGATATATATAGATATATATATAGATATATACATATATATATATAGATATATATATATATATATATAGATATAGATATATCAACTGGCTCAAGAAAGTTAAACAGATTTGTAAATTACGTCTATTAAAAAATCTTAATCCTTCCAATAATTATCAGCTGCTGAAGTTGAGTTGTTCTTTTCTGTCTAAGTGCTCTCTGCTGACACCTCTGTCTCAGGGACTGCACAGAGCAGAAGAGGTTTGCTATGGGGATTTGCTTCTACTCTGGACAGTTCCTGAGACAGGTGTCATCAGAGAGCACTTAGACAGAAAAGAAGAACTCAACTTCAGCAGCTCACCGGTACTGAAAGGATTAAGATTTTTTTTTTTTTTATTAGAAATAATTTACAAATCTGTTTAACTTTCTGGTGCCAGTTGAGATATATATATATATATATATATATATATATATATATATATATATATATATATATAAAGTTTTTTCCTGGATAAACTCTTTAATGATAAGTTAAAGGGGTATTCCGGCTTTATATATCTTATCCCCCTATCCAAAGGATAGGTGATAAAATGTATGATCGCAGGAGCCCGCCTCTGAGATAGGGACATGAAATCACGGCCACACCATGCCCCCTCCATTCATGTCTATGGGAGGGGGCGTGACGGAAGTCACGCCCCCTCCCATAGACATGAATGGAGGGGGCGTGGTGTGACTTCACCCTCCCGTCTCGGAGGCAGCACTTGGCACAGAATGCCCAGGGCTGCACCGAGATCGTGGGCATCCACAGAGGCGGGACCCCTGTGATCATACATTTTATCCCCTATCCTTTAGACAAGGGATAAGATGTATAAAGCCGAAATACCCCTTTAAACCCAGATTTCAGTTCTTGCTGTATTCCACCAACATGTATTCCACTTGATTGGGGTCAAGTCCTGGGAAAAAAGTGTGGGAACTCAATCAAGATTTCCACTCAAGAGCCGCTCCTGCTAATGGGAACAGTGTCCCTGCTGTGGTAAAAGTGCAGGACCTCTGTTCCCATATGTTCCTGCAGGACTTGAACCTTGTGGTTCAAGTTGGCTGCCCCGGGCATGCGGGGAGTTGTATTTTTGCAACATCTGGAGGTCCCCAGTTTGAGACCATACTATTAACAACCCCAACCTGATTGGCACATGTGAAGATTTCTTATACACATCACTCCAAACATGGCACCAATGATTTAGGCTACATCTAAAGTTCTATCTACTTTGTCTTGTATTTCCCCTTCCTTTTGCATTTTAAAGGGGTACTCCGGTGGAATCGTTTTATTTATTTATTTATTTATTTTTAAATCAACTGGTGCCAGAAAGTTAAACAGATTTTTAAATAACTTCTATTAAAAAAATCTTTACCCTTCCAGTACTTTTTAGCAGCTGTATGCTACAGAGGAAATTCTTTTCTTTTGGAATTTCTTTTTTTGTCTTGTCCACAGTGCTCTCTGCTGACACCTGATGCCCATATCAGGAACTGTCCAGAGCAGGAGAAAATCCCCATTGCTAACAGTTCCTGACACCGACAGAGGTGTCAGCAGAGAGCACTGTGGACAAGACAAAAAAGAGATTCAAAAAGAAAAGAATTTCCTCTGTAGCATACAGCTGCTAAAAAGTACTGGAAGGGTAAATATTTTTTACAGAAGTCATTTACAAATCTGTTTAACTTTCTGGCACCAGTTGATTAAAAGAAAAAAAAGTTTTCCACCGGAGAACCCCTTTAGTAGACAGCGCCCCTAGAGGCCACATTATTAAGTGAATTAGGAAGAATAGCTTGATGTCCTGGTTCTATATAAGAAATAAGAAAGGAGAATAAATAACAATGACTCACCCACATGGCAGTGTCTTCCTCCCCACCCCGCAGGGCAGCGACACATGTTGGGTTTGACGCATGTTCCGCCATTCTGACAGGGTTTACGGCAAATAGCTACAGGCAAGAAAGAAGCAGCAATGATTTAGAATGGTTCTTCTTCTTCTTTTTTTCTTAGCTTTTTTCCAGCTATTTACACTATAGTCTAATGTTTAAGCATTAATATTAGACTATAGTGTAAATAGCTGGAAAAAAGCTAAGAAAAAAAAATAATAACAATTAAAAAACAAATAAAAAACAAATATTGGGATTGGCCGTCCTTATGACAGCTGCTCCGTTTTATCCTCTATATATAGGAATCGTCTGTCCTAGTTACAGCTGCTCCTTTCTATTCACACAAAACAGTCATTTGGATTGATCCGTTCAGGGTCCGGCTCTTCTTTCTTTGTGCGGAACGGACCTTGTGCCAACGGAACCCATTGACTTGAATGGAGTCCATCGAGTGTCCCGTACATTGCAGGAGTTGAGCAGAGAAAGAAAATAGGACATGTTGTATTTTTTTCTCCACTCAACTCCCCTCCTTCCATAGGACTGACCAACGGAGCTCCCTAAGCAGCCACCAGAGGAGTCTGACAGCCCCCCCCCCCCCATTCTTAATACAGAACACCCAAATGAGCCAAATATTCATGTGTATGAAGAAGGGATCGGGAGAGAGAGCCACCGGCCGGCTGGAGTCGTGTGTATGGATTTCATCTCATTCTTTTCTCTGTAATGCTCTTTGAATTGAGCAATGACTTAGTGTGAGGGTTGGGGCACAGTTTTTGGTTCCAGTTCCCTTCAGTTTCCCTAGTTCTCTGTGGGGTATGACTATTTACCATGACAGCCGAGGATTGCAAACATTGCAGCAAATGTCTTCTACTACTGTTCAAGCTGCAGTGGGTAAAAAGAGATACTTTAAAGGACATCTAGGGGATGTGTTCGATCGCGGGGGTCCAAACGCTGGGACCCCCCGCGATCTCCTGCACTGGGCCACGGCTCTGCCGCGGCTCTCCCTTGCAGGAGGTGTTCCAGCCGCAGCATCACGCAGCCGACACGCCTCCTCCATGAAGTTCTATGGGGGAGGCAGCGTTCATGCCTCCCCACCTCTCCCATAGAACTGTATGTGGAGGGGGCGTACCATCGACCTCAGAGAGCGGTAATGCGGGTTCCCAGTTTGGGAGATCGCAGGGGGTCCCAGCGGCCGCGCCCCCCGCGATCAAACACTTATCCCCTATCCTGTGGAAAGGAGATCAGTTGTTTTTTGCTGCAGGTGTCCTTTAAAATTGCATAGTTCATGAAGACCAGAGTCATAAAGTTCAACCTAGATCTCTATAGTGTTGATCCAAAAGAAGGCAAAAAACCCTTACGAGGTTGATGCTAATTGCCCAATAATAGGGAAAAATTCCTTCCCGACTCCAAATATGGCATCAGAATAAATCCCTGGATCAACGTTCTGTCCCAATAGATCTAAGATCCTTAACCTGTAATGTTATTATTCTCCAAAAATGCATCCAGACCCTTTTTGGTTTCTATTACAGAGTTCCCCATGACCATCTCCTCTGGCAGAGAATTCCACAGTCTCACTGCTCTTACAGTAAAGAACCCCCGTCTGTGCTGGTGTAGAAACCTTCTTTCCTCTAGACGTAGAGGATGCCCCCTTGTTATAGATACAGTCCTGGGTATAAATAGATCATGGAGAGATCTCTGTACTGTCCCCTGATATATTTATACATAGTTATTAGGTCTCCCCTAAGCCTTCTTTTTTCTAAACTAAATAACCCTAATTCTGATAATCTTTCTGGGTACTGTAGTCCTCCCATTCCCCGTATTACTCTGGTTGCCCGTCTTTGAACCCTCTCCAGCTCCACTATATCTTTCTTGTACACTGGTGCCCAGTACTGTACACAGTATTCTATGTGTGGTCTGACCAGTACTGTACACAGTATTCTATGTGTGGTCTGACCAGTACTGTACACAGTATTCTTTGTGTGGTCTGACCAGTACTGTACACAGTATTCCATCTGTGGTCTGACCAGTACTGTACACAGTATTCTATGTGTGGCCTGACTAGTACTGTACACAGTATTCTATGTGCGGTCTGACCAGTACTGTACACAGTATTCTATGTGTGGTCTGACCAGTGCTGTACACAGTATTCTATGTGTGGTCTGACCAGTACTGTACACAGTATTCTATGTGTGGTCTGACCAGTACTGTACACAGTATTCTATGTGTGGTCTGACCAGTACTGTACACAGTATCCTATGTGTGGTCTGACCAGTACTGTACACAGTATTCTTTGTGTGGTCTGACCAGTACTGTACACAGTATTCCATCTGTGGTCTGACCAGTACTGTACACAGTATTCTATGTGTGGCCTGACTAGTACTGTACACAGTATTCTATGTGCGGTCTGACCAGTACTGTACACAGTATTCTATGTGTGGTCTGACCAGTGCTGTACACAGTATTCTATGTGTGGTCTGACCAGTACTGTACACAGTATTCTATGTGTGGTCTGACCAGTACTGTACACAGTATTCCATCTGTGGTCTGACCAGTACTGTACACAGTGTTCCATGTGTGGTCTGACCAGTACTGTACACAGTATTCTATGTGTGGTCTGATCAGTACTGTACACAGTATTCTATGTGTGGTCTGACCAGTACTGTACACAGTATTGTATGTGTGGTCTGACCAGTACTGTACACAGTATTCTATGTATGGTCTGACCAGTACTGTACACAGTATTCTATGTGTGGTCTGACCAGTACTGTACACAGTATTCTATGTGTGGTCTGACCAGTACTGTACACAGTATTCCATGTGTGGTCTGACCAGTACTGTACACAGTATTCTATGTGTGGTCTGACCAGTACTGTACACAGTATTCTATGTGTGGTCTGACCAGTACTGTACACAGTATTGTATGTGTGGTCTGACCAGTACTGTACACAGTATTCTATGTATGGTCTGACCAGTACTGTACACAGTATTCTATGTGTGGTCTGACCAGTACTGTACACAGTATTCTATGTGTGGTCTGACCAGTACTGTACACAGTATTCTATGTGTGGTCTGACCAGTACTGTACACAGTATTCTATGTGTGGTCTGACCAGTACTGTACACAGTATTCTATGTGTGGTCTGACCAGTACTGTACACAGTATCCTATGTGTGGTCTGACCAGTACTGTACACAGTATTCTATGTGTGGTCTGACCAGTACTGTATACAGTATTCCATGTGTGGTCTGACCAGTACTGTACACAGTATTCTATGTGTGGTCTGACCAGTACTGTACACAGTATTCTATGTGTGGTCTGACCAGTACTGTACACAGTATTCTATGTGCGGTCTGACCAGTACTGTACACAGTATTCTATGTGCGGTCTGACCAGTACTGTACACAGTATTCTATGTGCGGTCTGACCAGTACTGTACACAGCATTCCATGTGCGGTCTCACCAGTACTGTACACAGTATTCTATGTATGGTCTGACCAGTACTGTACACAGTATTCTATGTGTGGTCTGACCAGTACTGTACGCAGTATTCCATGTGTGGTCTGACCAGTACTGTACACAGTATTCTATGTGTGGTCTGACCAGTACTGTACACAGTATTCTATGTGTGGTCTGACCAGTACTGTACACAGTATTCTATGTGTGGTCTGACCAGTACTGTACACAGTATTCCATGTGTGGTCTGACCAGTACTGTACACAGTATTCCATGTGTGGTCTGACCAGTACTGTACACAGTATTCTATGTGTGGTTTGATCAGTACTGTACACAGTATTCTATGTGTGGTTTGATCAGTACTGTACACAGTATTCTATGTGTGGTCTGACCAGTACTGTACACAGTATTGTATGTGTGGTCTGACCAGTACTGTACACAGTATTCTATGTGTGGTCTGACCAGTACTGTACACAGTATTCTATGTGTGGTCTGACCAGTACTGTACACAGTATTCTATGTGTGGTCTGACCAGTACTGTACACAGTATTCTATGTGTGGTCTGACCAGTACTGTACACAGTATTCTATGTGTGGTCTGACCAGTACTGTACACAGTATTCTATGTGTGGTCTGACCAGTACTGTATACAGTATTCCATGTGTGGTCTGACCAGTACTGTACACAGTATTCTATGTGTGGTCTGACCAGTACTGTACACAGTATTCTATGTGTGGTCTGACCAGTACTGTACACAGTATTCCATGTGCGGTCTGACCAGTACTGTACACAGTATTCCATGTGTGGTCTGACCAGTACTGTACACAGTATTCTATGTGTGATCTGACCAGTACTGTACACAGTATTCTATGTGTGGTCTGACCAGTACTGTACACAGTATTCTATGTGTGGTCTGACCAGTACTGTACACAGTATTCTATGTGTGGTCTGACTAGTGATTTGTACAGCGGTAGAATTATTTCCTTGTCGTGGGCATCTATGCCCCTATTGATGCCCCCCATGATTTTATTTGCCTTGGTAGCAGCTGCCCGACACTGGTCACTACAGCTAAATTTACTATTAAAGGGGTACTCCGGCGATAAGACATCTTATCGCCTATCCAAAGGATAGGGGATAAGATGCTTGATCGCGGGGGGCCCGCCGCTGGGACCCCCGTGATCTTGCACGCAGCACCCCTTTACAACCAGTCCCCAGAGCATGATCGCTCCAGGTCTTGTGACTGGCAATCACGGGGCCGGAGCATTGTGATGTCACGGCTCAGCCCCCATGTGATGTCACGCTCTGCCCTCTCAATGCAAGCCTATGGGAGGGGGCGTGTCACACCCCCTCCCATAGGCTTGCATTGAGGGGGCTGAGCATGAAATGGAGCCCCGAAGCCTTATAAAATATATTAGTGAAAGGTTCTAAATCATTTACACAGCTGATGTACCTAAAAAACAACAACTCATAATGGTAAACCCTCCATGATCCTCAAATACTCATCAATAATCCTATCAGCACCTCAGCACCACCTCCCTCCACCACCCTTTCCCGCTCTCAGCTTCTCAATAGTTCTATCCCCCGCCCAGTTCTCACCTTCTTCACAGGCTTCAGAATTCGGATCCTTTTTCTTCCATCCCGCGCAACAAATGGAATTTGCTTTTAAGATTTCCCTTTTCACCTGCCGGACCGCCACAGTGTACACCGTCCTAAAATACACAGACAGATACAATACATAAGATATTGGTGGAGGCACCAACAGAGGATCACATGGTAGAAAAGCAGGACGTTCTACTACTAGAATTCCCACCCAAAAAGTTGACTATGAGGGGAATTTATGGGCTAAAAAGTGTTTTTTAAATCTCACTAAAACACTTGCTACTTAAAAACCACGCGGCACAGAGCGTAAATACTACATGCGCAAAACTCATTATAAATTCTGTGCAAACAAAATTAATCACTTTTTTTTAACACCCAAGATAAACAAAAACAGACGTTACTGGGCATTCTCTGTGACCTTTGTAGAGGTCACTCTACAGGGAGGGGGAGACTGATCCGTCTTACCGGTAGGTGCTGCAGGTGCGCTGACCCCGGCATATTGTCAGATACGGCTGATATACCGGTTGGATGAACGTCTCATTGTGAATCACTGGAATTTTCTCCACGTGTCTCGAACAGACTCCTGTAAAAGAGCTGCCATACAGAACATGTGACAACTGGGCACATAAGGGCTCATGTATTACAGATCCACTGATCGGAGCCTGTACTGTACCGCCATGTGCTTCCGGTTATATCCAAATCTACAGTATGAGAAACATTTTCTCCTGCTCATCGGCTGCTGTATGAAGTTTGTGCCTAATATTAAACTGTGATGTATGTCGCTATATACCATATATTATCCAAAAAGAAACAGCATATTCTGTACATGGGGGTGCTAAAAGTATACACTCTCTCAGTGGACATCACCAGGGTGCCTCCAGCTGTTTCCAATGGATGGAAGGGTCTAAAGTATCAGATGGAGTGATTGTAAAGTGTCAGATGAAGGGGGGCAAAGCGTTAGATGGAGGGGTCTAAAGCATCAGATGGAGGGGTGTAAAGTGTCAGATGGGGGGTGTAAAGTGTCAGATGGGGGTGTAAAGCACCAGGGGGAGGGTTGCAAAGTGTTTAGGGGAGGAGTATAAAGTGTCAGATGGAGGGGTGTAAAGTGTTAAAGGGATGTAAAGCGTCAGATGGAGGGGTGAAAAGTGCCAGGGGGAGTGTAAGGCTTCAGATGGAGGGGTGTAAAGTGCCAGGAGGAGTGTAAGGCTTCAGATGGAGGGGTGTAAAGTGCCAGGAGGAGTGTAAGGCTTCAGATGGAGGGGTGTAAGGCGTCAGATGAAGGGGTGCAAAGTATCAGGTGTAAAGTGTTAAAGGGATGTAAAGCGTCAGATGGAGGGGTGTAAAGTGTTAAAAGGAAGTAAAGCGTCAGATGGAGGGGTGAAAAGTGCCAGCGGGAGTGTAAGGCTTCAGATGGAGGGGTGTAAAGTGCCAGGAGGAGTGTAAGGCTTCAGATGGAGGGGTGTAAGGCGTCAGATGAAGGGGTGCAAAGTATCAGATGGAGTGGTGTAAAGCATCAAGGGGAGTGGTGTAAAGTGTCAGATGAAGGGGTGTAAAGCGTCAGATGGCGGGGTATAAAGCATCAGGTGGAGAGGTACAAAACTTCAGATGGAGAAGTACAAAGCGTCAGATGGAAGGGTGTAAAGCATCAGATGGAGGGGTGTAAATCATCAGCTGGAGAGGTACAAAGTGTCAGATGGAGGGGTGTAAAGCATTAGGTGGAGGGGTGTAAAGCATCAGGTGGAGAGGTACAAAGTGTCAGATGGAAGGGTGTAAAGCGCTAGATGGAGGGGTGTGAGGTGTCAGATGGAATGGTATAAAGCAATAGATGGAGCATCGTAAAGTGTCAGAGGGAGGAGTGTAAAGTGTCAGATAAGGGTGTGTAAAGCTTCAGATGGATGAGTGTATACAGTCAGATGGAGGGGTGTAAAGCACAGGACAGAGAAGTGCAAAACATTGGATAGATGGTTGTAAAAGATGAGTCTAGGTCTGGTGAATGCCAGGAGAATGTTCCCTGCCTGACTACATTATACATCTGTAAGGGTTAGTGGAGGGGGGGGGGCTCCTCAGGGGTTGGTCTAAGCTCCTCAGGGGTTGGTCTAAGCGCCTCAGAGGTTGGTCTAAGCTCCTCAGAGGTCGGTCTAAGCTCCTCAGGGGTCAGTCTAATCTCCTCAGTGATTGGTTTAAGCTCCTCAAGGGTCGGTCTAAGCTCCTCAGTGATTGGTCTAAGCTCCTCAGGGGTTGGTCTAAGCTCCTCAGTGATTGGTCTAAGCTCCTCAGGGGTCGGTCTAGTCTCCTCAGGGGTCAGTCTAAGCTCATCAGGAGTCGGTCTAAGCTCCTCAGGGGTTGATAAAAGCACCTCAGTGATTGGTCTAAGCTCCTCAGGGATCAGTCTAAGCTCCTCAGGGGTCGGTCTAAGCTCCTCAGGGGTTGATCTAAGCTCCCCAGGGGCCGGTCTAAGCTCCTCAGGGGTTGGTTTAAGCTCCTCAGGGGTCGGTCTAAGCTCCTCAGGGGTCGGTCTAGGCTCTTAAGTGCCAGTGACAGAAAAGCTTAACACTTTCGCACATAGACATTGTGTACAATTGTAGAACAATTTCAGTTCGTCCCTTTCCTGTCCCCCCATGACTATGCTCCAATGCACACAGCAAGGTCCACAAAGACATGGAGGAGGAGTCTGGTGTGGGGGAACATGACAGAGCCGGACCCTCAACCCCATCCAACACCTCTGGAATGAACTATAATGGAGATTGTCAGCCGGGTCCTCTCACCGTGTCGGACCTCACAAATGCTCTTTTACAAACTGGCCCAAAACTGAAGGTCGTCAGGGCAGGAGAGTCCCAAGTTGGGAACACGGGTCTATGGGGTACACACTAGATATAGGAGTCCTGACAGCAGATAAGTAGCTACCTATAGCGCTTCTGCTCTATTACATGCTCCATGACAGATCTATGTCCATAAAACAATGCAATAAACCAAACAACCCTACAATAGTAGCCTGCGGTGTCATCAACACATACAAAGAATTAAACATCCAAGTTAGTTTTCTCACCTGGACCCCTGTGTCTGCATTGACACCCCCACCAGGAAGATGAGGGTCCACCAGACGGACATTGTGATCCCTGGACCCACCTGCCGGAAATACATGATACTATTAACAATAATAACAAATAGAACAGCATGATGGGTGGAGTAGTACTGTAAGTAATTAATACAATGATGGGGGGTGGTTATATTTTTGTAATTCTGGCTAAGCAGAAGTCTTCAAACTGTGGACCTCCGGCTGTTGCAAAACTACAACTCCCAACATGCCCGGACAGCCGTTGGCTGTCCGGGCATGCTGGGAGTTGTAGTTTTGCAACAGCTGGAGGTCCACAGTTTGGACACAACATAAAACGTGCAGCTCTGAATACAATGTATCACAAGGCAATGAATGCCTGAGGGGCGGTGAGGGTTGGGGGGTTGGGGTCTATTTGGGGGTCTAGGTCACTGACACTTTGCGCTTGGAAAAGATCAAAAAAGAATAAATTTCACTAAACGGAAAAAATTTCGCTTTCCTTATCAGCAGCTTTTTCCCTTTCCCAGTCTTATATTTCCTGCCCTGTGCACTTATGGAAACCAGAGGGGTTAACTACGAAGAGGAAGCGGCGCTGATCAATGGCTGAATGTGCGCGCCGCTCCTGGGAAAAAAAAAAAAGTTTCTTTGGGACAATGAAAAAAAAATAAAAAAAATAACAAAAAAAAAAACAAAAAAACTATATAAATATATATATATATATATATATATATATATATATATATATAAAATTTCTTATTTATTTAGTTAAGAATATTTCTACATATTGTTTTTACTATGTCTACGGCTTCCCAGGCATGCTGGGAGTTGTAGTTTTGCAACAGCTGGAGGCAAACTGGCTGGGAAACACTGCCATAAAGGCGGCCCATGTGACTTAGCTGCCTTGTGGCCCCCTAGATTGGTCTTGTCCCTGTTTTAATAGATGGTGAGAACCTGTAAACTATAGGGATGGCATCATGCCCTCCTGTTCTGGGAGGAGGATTGTGCTAGTGTCAGGTAGCTGCAGAAAGGGACCACATTTTTGTATTTGTTACGGGATCCCTCATCCTCTGTGTATATTGTGTTTTGTGGAAAAATAATAATAATAAAAAAAAAACAACAAGCAAAAAATAATTAACAATAATATTGGGTGATTGGAACTCCCAAAAAAATAAATAAATAAATACCCATAGTGAAAAAATATTAAATTGCTTAAAAATAATATTGTTTTGATGAAACGCCATACATTTTCCAATTCATTTACATATATAATATATATATATATATATATATATATATATATATATATATATATATATAAATTTAAAAAGAAAATACCTATAATTAAAAAAAATTATAAACGTAAATGGAACTTAATAGTATTAAGTTCCATTTGCGTTTATATATTTTTTTAAATTATAGGTATTTTATTTTTTTATTGCGTTTTTATTTTTTATTTAATTAATTAATTAATTTATTTTTTAATATCCAAATCTTACATGTAACTGAATAGGAAAATGTATTAAGTTAATACATTTTCCTATTCAGTTACATGTAAGATTTGGATATTAAAAAATAAATAAATAAATAAATTAAATTAAAAAACACAATAAAAAATAAAATACCTAAAATTAAAAAAAAAATTATGAACGTAAATGGAACTTAATACATTTTCCTATTCAGTTACATGTAAGATTTGGATATTAAAAAATAAATAAATAAATTAAATTAAATTAAAAAACACAATAAAAAATAAAATACCTAAAATTAAAAAAAAAATTATGAACGTAAATGGAACTTAATACATTTTCCTATTCAGTTACATGTAAGATTTGAATATTTAAAAAAATATAAATAAATAAAATAATTAAAAAAAACACAATAAAAAAAAATTGTAAAAAAGACTATTGTGTGATTAGAACTCAAAAAGGTTTGTTATTTATTTACATGTAGGATTTTGCTATATAAATATAAGGGTCTTTCCCGTGGCGTGTCCCATCGCATGCTGCATTATAGAAGAATTCTCGCCTAGAAGTAACTACTCTGATAAACTAGAATACCAGTATATACATGTATAACATAGAGTATATACACTAAACATCCAGTATACAAGAAAAGGGGCAGTGTAAATCCAGGAAAAATATCACCGGTGTGAAGAAAAAAAAAAGAAGAAGGAAATCTGATAAAAATTGGTAAAATGGGGAATGACAGATGTAGCAGATCTGAGTCTGTATGTAGCAGAGCTGAGTCTGTATGTAGCAGAGCTGAGTCTGTATGCAGCAGAGCTGAGTCTGTATGCAGCAGATCTGAGTCTGTATGTAGCAGAACTGAGTCTGTATGTAGCAGAGTTGAGTCTGTATGTAGCAGAGTTGAGTCTGTATGTAGCAGAGCTGAGTCTGTATGTAGCAGAACTGAGTCTGTATGTAGCAGAGCTGAGTCTGTATGTAGCAGAGTTGAGTCTGTATGTAGCAGAGCTGAGTCTGTATGTAGCAGAGCTGAGTCTGTATGTAGCAGAACTGAGTCTGTATGTAGCAGAGCTGAGTCTGTATGTAGCAGAGTTGAGTCTGTATGTAGCAGAGCTGAGTCTGTATGTAGCAGAGCTGAGTCTGTATGTAGCAGAGTTGAGTCTGTATGTAGCAGAGCTGAGTCTGTATGTAGCAGAGCTGAGTCTGATATGATGATGAGTTATATGGTTTTATACGGGATTTCAGGTATTATCAGCGCTCAGTGAGTACAGGACAAGTTCAGCTCTGCTACATCTGTATCAGCATTGTACGTGGGCAGATAATGTGACATATGCAGCGGGGTATGAATGCACTCACTGTGACAAGTGTGAATGTCCAGTCGCAGTCCAGGCTGAATAATCTCATGTTGAGTCCTGTAGAGAGGAGAGAGATTGTGAGAGGAGGAAGTGCACGCCTCTACAGCTCAAATACTCGCCCTTTGTGTCTGAGACTCCCCCCGTCTGCTCGTGACAGGTGCCCAACTTCAAGGGTGACCCCAATCAGAAATACCCCCATCACTTAGGAGATGCCTGAAATATTGCCTGACCCTATAAACCTATATACCATGGGGGGCATGAAGTGCAAAAATGAAACCAACTAACTACAATACTACCACAGTACTTTTCTTCCCACAGCCATAAAATTAAAGTGCTATTCCACTACCAGAAAATTTTATTTAAAGGGGTACTCCGCTGCTCAGCGTTTGGAAAAAACTGTTCCGAACGCTGGAGCCAGCGCCGGGAGCACGTGACGTCATAGTCCCACCCCCTCGTGACATCTCACCTCGCCCCCTCAATGCAAGTCTATGGGAGGGGGCGTGACAGCCGTCACGCCCCCTCCCATAGACTTGCATTGAGGGAGCGGGCGTGACGTCATGGGGGGGAGGGGGGGCTATGAAGTCATAAGCTCCCGGCATCGGCTGCAGTGTTCGGAACAGTTTGTTCCAAACGCTGAGCAGCGGAGTACCCCTTTAAATTAATCCATCCACTCAAGATATATAACTTACTAATATAGTGTGATCACCAATTGTACTGAATTGTACTGACTGTACTGCTTTGGTTTGATTCACCCGACAAGAGGTTGTGTAGTCCTCTCATTGTCAGTGTGTTGTTGTCTCAGCAGCTCCCGATTCCTCCGTCTCACCTGACAAGAGGATGTATAGTTATCTCATTTTCAGTGTGGTGTTGTCTCAGCAACTACCTGGCTCCTCTCTCTCTATCCTGACAGGAAGTTGTGTAGTCCTCTCATTGTCAATGTGGTGTTGTATCAGCAGATTCCCGGCTCCAACCTCTCTTCTGACAAAAAGTTGTGAAGTCCTCTCATTGTCAGTGTGATGTTTTCTCAGTAGTTCTCTGTCCCCTCCATCTCTCCTGGCAGGAAGTTGTATAGTCTCTTTTGTTGTCAATGTGGTGTTGTATCAGCAGCTCCCCAGCTCCTCCTGCTCTTCTGACAGGAAGTTGTGTAGTCCTCTCATTGTCGGTGTGATGTTGTCTCAGCAACTCCCTGGCTCCTCCCTTTTTCCTGAGACAACGCATCATCCCCTGCTGTCTCAGGAGGTGTGGCAGTATCGTGTCCCTGAATTCTAGCCCTATCAATTGGGTATTGTCATCACCTCTGACCAGCCCCTACAGCTACATCCCCTTCTCCCTGTCATAGACACATATTCATATATATTCTAATGGGGACATTTAGCAAGAATGAGATGTGGTTACAGCATGCTGCCTTGTGCTGAACAATGCCACAGGCAGAGGAGCAGACATGGAATGACTTCAGCAGCTGCAGATTTACTGGCTGCAGAGCAAAAGTCTGCTGTATACTGAAATGTTCTGCAACAGCTCTGGGTCAGGCACTGGCATAAGTGTGTGGTGTCCCGGTACAGGACCTGGTCCTGTCCCTTTGTCTAAAGTCCCCTCAGCCAGAGTCCCTCCATGTCAATAGGGCTCTCCTGTAGGACTAACCCCTAGTCGCCTCATATAAATGGGATTTAATGTATATATATATATTTTATATATTATATAGGAATACCCCTGTATAGGACCTTAGAGGTCATGTGCCTTTAATTAAATTGTACTATGGTTTAAGGACCATTAGGTCATGTGATACCCAGAGTTCACTGGGTCAGGATTTACAGGTCTGCTGACCAATGAGCTTTGTCCCACCCCCTTAATATATAAGGGGCTGAAGCCACTAAATTCGCTCTCTTGTTCCTGCACTACAAAGCCAAGCACATCTTACCACAAATCTCAAATCAAGCTAGGCCTGAAGCCTAAAGTCCAGCAGCCACAAAACCGTGAGTTACCAAAGCTCAATCCTACAAATTCTGTGTGACTACTAGAAACTCAAATCTCCTAAAAATAGTAGCACAGTGGCTAGCACCAAAGATCATTGATCCCGGAGTCCCAGCAAACCTGTGAGGAACCTGTATCACGGTTCTCTCTCGCAAAGACTGTTATGTTCCATGCTGTTGCATAAAATATGCAGTAAAGTTACTTCAAGTTTACTTCATAAAATCTGCTGTGGACATTCCGTTATTTCTCCCTGCCGTTTGTGGGACGGTTGGCGGTAGGAGAATTACATTGAGGAAACCGCACCCTGGCATCACGACAATTGAGGGTTAACACCAATATACCCTACACTATCACCGCAACACCCCAGACACCATTACACTCTCTCCCGGCACCACAAGTGCTGTGGGAGGAAATTGCATATAACAGACAGAGGGGTCTTCTCTGCGGTGTGGGAGTGTGCAGGATTAGCGGGACCCCCAGGTATAGCATGTGACCACCTGCTTCAGCCGGCAACATACAATCATGCTGCCTGTGCCGGCAAGTATTTCAGCTGGTGCCAATCCCATTGCAGTCCTCTAGTGTGTAACTCTCAGGGGGTAATGTTGTGTATTCTAAGGGATCTCGGGGCACGACATGTATTATAATGATTCTGAGGGGGTATGGTGTGTGTTATAATAAATATTGGGGGCACAGTGTGTATTATAATAAATCTCAGGGTGGATGGTGGGTATTATATGATGGAGGTGCAATGTGTATTGCAAGGAATTTCAACCAAAGTTGTCAATTGGAACATTAATTATCAGAGTCAAATAGAAAAACTGTTGTTAAAATTATCAATCCTACCCCTAATAATACCGAACCCCTATATGTACAACGGGACAAAACAGCTGAATCCATCATGTTCTGTCCTGTCAGGATCCTGACTCATATATATTGTTTTTGATCCAACACCTTTGCTTTCCCCATTTAAAAAAAAACTCACAAAAACAGGTATTTCTGACAAATGGCCAAAATGTGATATGAACCAAGACTCAGCTTGTCTCTCCGGCCTTGTGTATCTACAGTCTGAACAATGTAAAATACAGACAACACTTCCTATAAGATCCATATGCAAATATTTGGTCCTACATTGTGGATCAGGTTTAGACAAAAACTTCCTCAGTATGAGTTTTGCCTCCTCTGGAGCTTTAGTTTACTAGGAAACCAGGGACAGGAACGTGGAGGACTCATTATTATAGAGGTTTAGTATACTAGGGGACCAGAGACAGGAACGTGGAGGACTCATTATCATAGAGGTTTAGTATACTAGGGGACCAGGGACAGGAACGTGGAGGACTCATTATCATAGAGGTTTAGTATACTAGGGGACCAGAGACAGGAACGTGGAGGACTCATTATCATAGAGGTTTAGTATACTAGGGGACCAGGGACAGGAACGTGGAGGACTCATTATCATAGAGGTTTAGTATACTAGGGGACCAGGGACAGGAACGTGGAGGACTCATTATCATAGAGGTTTAGTATACTAGGGGACCAGGGACAGGAACGTGGAGGACTCATTATCATAGAGGTTTAGTATACTAGGAGACCAGGGACAGGAACGTGGAGGACTCATTATTATAGAGGTTTAGTATACTAGGAGACCAGGGACAGGAACGTGGAGGACTCATTATTATAGAGGTTTAGTAAACTAGGAGACCAGGGACAGGAACGTGGAGGACTCATTATCATAGAGGTTTAGATTACTTGGAGACCAGGGACAGGAACGTGGAGGACTCATTATCATAGAGGTTTAGTATACTAGGAGTCCAGGGACAGGAACGTAGAGGACTCATTATCATAGAGGTTTAGTATACTAGGAGACCAGGGGCAGGAACATGGAGGACTCATTATCATAGAGGTTTAGGTTACTAGGAGACCAGGAGCAGGAACATGGAGGACTCATTATCATAGAGGTTTAATATACTAGGGGACCAGGGACTGGAACGTGGAGGACTCATTATCATAGAGGTTTAGTATACTAGGAAACCAGGGACAGGAACGTGGAGGACTCATTATTATAGAGGTTTAGTATACAGTACAAGGAGACCAGAGACAGGAATGTGGAGGACTCATTATCATAGAGGTTTAGATTACTCGGAGACCAGGGACAGGAACATGGAGGACTCATTATCATAGAGGTTTAGTATACTAGGAGACCAGGGACAGGAACGTGGAGGACTCATTATCATAGAGGTTTAGTACACTAGGAGACCAGGGACAAGAACGTGGAGAACTCATTATCATAAAGGTTTAGTATACTAGGAAACCAGGGACAGGAACGTGGAGGACTCATTATTATAGAGGTTTAGTATACAGTACAAGGAGACCAGAGACAGGAACGTGGAGGACTCATTATCATAGAGGTTTAGTATACAGTACAAGGAGACCAGGGACAAGAACGTGCAGGACTCATTATCATAGAGGTTTAGATTACTTGGAGACCAGGGACAGGAACGTGGAGGACTCATTATCATAGAGGTTTAGTATATTAGGAGACCAGGGACAGGAACGTGGAGGACTCATTATCATAGAGGTTTAGTACACTAGGAGACCAGGGACAAGAACGTGGAGAACTCATTATCATAGAGGTTTAGTATACAAGGAGACCAGGGACAGGAACGTAGAGGACTCATTATCATAGAGGTTTAGTACACTAGGAGACCACGGGCAGGAACATGGAGGACTCATTATCATAGAGGTTTAGGTTACTAGGAGACCAGGGTTAGGAACGTGGAGGACTCATTATCATAGAGGTTTAGTATGCTAGGGAACCAGAGACAGGAACATGGAGGACTCATTATTATAGAGGTTTAGTATACAGTACAAGGAGACCAGGGACAGGAACGTGGGGGACTCATTATCATAGAGGTTTCGTATACTAGGAGACCAGGGACAGGAACGTGGAGGTCTCATTATCATAGAGGTTTAGTACACTAGGAGACCAGGGACAAGAAGGTGGAGAACTCATTATCATAGAGGTTTAGTATACTAGGAGACCAGGGACAGGAACGTGGAGGACTCATTTTCATAGAGGTTTGGTATACTAGGAGACCAGGGACAGGAACGTGGAGGACTCATTATCATAGAGGTTTAGGTTACTAGGAGACAAGGGACAGGAACGTGGAGGACTCATTATTATAGAGGTTTAGTATACAGTAAAAGGAGACCAGAGACAGGAACGTGGAGGACTCATTATCATAGAGGTTTAGGTTACTCGGAGACCAGGGACAGGAACGTGGAGGACTCATTATCATAGAGTTTTAGTATACTAGGAGACCAGGGACAAGAACGTGGAGGACTCATTATCATAGAGGTTTAGTATACTAGGAGACCAGGGACAGGAACGTGGAGGACTCATTATCATAGAGGTTTAGTATACTAGGAGACCAGGGACAGGAACGTGGAGGACTCATTATCATAGAGGTTTAGTATACTAGGAGACCAGGGACAGGAACGTGGAGGACTCATTATTATAGAGGTTTAGTATACTAGGAGACCAGTGACAAGCAATGGAGGACTCATTATCATAGCGGTTTAGCATACTAGGAGGCCAGGGACAGGAACGTGGAGGACTCATTATGATAGAGGTTTAGTACACTAGGAGACCAGGGACAGGAATGTGGAGGACTCATTATTATAGAGGTTTAGTATACTAGGAGACCAGGGACAAGAAATTGGAGGACTCATTATCATAGAGTTTTAGTATACTAGGAGACCAGGAACGTGGAGGACTCATTATCATAGAGGTTTAGTATACTAGGAGACCAGGGACAGAAATGTGGAGGACTCATTATCATAGAGGTTTAGTATACAAGGAGACCAGGGACAAGAACGTGGAGGACTCATTATTATAGAGGTTTAGTATACTAGGAGACCAGGGACAGGAACGTGGAGGACTCATTATCATAGAGGTTTAGTATACTAGGAGACCAGGGACAGAAATGTGGAGGACTCATTATCATAGAGGTTTAGTATACAAGGAGACCAGGGACAAGAACGTGGAGGACTCATTATTATAGAGGTTTAGTATACTAGGAGACCAGGGACAAGAACTTGGAGGACTCATTATCATAGAGTTTTAGTATACTAGGAGACCAGGGACAAGCAATGGAGGACTCTGCTACAAATTTGTTTGTACGTCGGCCCCTATAATCAGACTACCCCGTCATAGTGATAGCAGCTACAACCAGTTATAGCACTTTCACCACAATCTCCGTCATACCTGACTATGCTGCTCATTCTTCCTACCCTGCTCTGCGATAAGGATATATTAGGTATCATGTGCGTCCAGCACCGGCTAACAGCACTGGAAAAGTCTGTGGTGATGGGCGAACTACAACATGGTCCGATGAGCAGGGAATTCTTCCACTTGGTGACCTAACATCTTGGTTGTGATCTTCTTGTCCCCTACTGCTCTAAAACCATTTTCTGTTAAGTCATCCCAGTTCACCACATACACTGGGACTGACTGACTTTCTTCTACATAATCTCTTCCCCTTGAGGACTCCAGTACTCTAGGCCAAGCCCAGCATTCATGTGTGTAGTGAAGCCATAAGAATATCGCTCGAAAGCTATAGAAGGTGAGCAGGCACCTTATGGTGGGACCAGCCAACTATCCTATGTCCATGTGCATTTGCCCCCTCTCCTGAATGGCCGTTCTTGGGGACAGAAGGATTGTCTCCTCACTACGTTCAGGTTCACACTGCCCTTTCTGTAAACTCTGTTTCGTGTTGGGGCAGCAGCCCCGGTCCTGGAGTCAATGACGTGTTGTGACCGGATCGTACATTCCATGGACTCGTCATCATTTACGATTCTGTGTTCTGGTCTCCTGGAGCTTCAGACAACACCTAATGCTCCTAAATACACTTATTTAGGAAGGAGCTTCACCTAACGTCTGCACCCCCAACAATATTCAGTGTACTTGATCCCAACCCACTGGGGGGCACACACTTTTTCAGCCAGGACTCATAGTTGGCCCAATGCAGCCATCAGTCTCTATACACAGCTGCTCATTGTCAGTACATATTGTCCGGCTGCTATCTATATCTCTCTTCCCTCTAAACATTCACTATCTGGACTCTCATCCTTTTCCTGCCCTTTAAAACTTCAAATAAGTTGACAGATCACATAAGAAAAACACCAGAGAAAGCGCTAAGTCATGGAAGTGCCCGGCCCCAAGTACCCACCATCCCTATAGCAGAGGGATCCTATACAATATAATATTATTCCCTCGCTCGGCCCCAGTCCAGCTCCCCATCACCCCCTATAACCCCTCACATTCCCTGTGTGCTGCCGACAGGGGGGCTAGAATTTAGTATAATATTCACTATTCACTTCCCTGGATCAAGGAGGGTCCCGAGGAGTTTTTGAAGAATTGTCAGGGGAAATATTAGAGGAAGGAGGGAGAGGGGTGAGGTCAGTGCCAGAGCTGCCCCCTCTGTCTGGAATCTCAGGCGAAAAGAGGTGGGGGGGCCAGAGACAAGGAGATCTCTTGTTGGCCCTGTGTGTGGCATCATGCCCAACTTATGCCCCCCAGCACCATGGCCCGAAACACAGATCTCACATGTCCATCTGACCTTACAGCTCGTTCCTTCGCTCCTCACCCCGCACACAATGCTTCCTTCCTCTGCTCCTTCCTGCCCTCCACTCCACCAGTCTTCTCCCTTCTCCTCGTCCACCATTCCTCACACTAACACTTTCCCTTTCGTGAGTTTTTTCGAGTCTTCTTCCTCTCAAATTTCCTCATGAACTTCTTTCTTTTTATCTCACTTCTCCATTTATCATGTCCTCACATCCCCATCAGGTGGTCACCACTTTCTCTGCTTTTAGTGCCAGTCTCATTCCATTAGGAGATAAGAATAGGTAAAACTGGAAATATTAGAAAGTGTGGTAGAGGGTGTCATGAGGGAAGATGTTGTTACCCTAGGGGCAGATATCATTAACCCCTTGTGTTCGTGATGCCAGGGCGTGATTTAGTCTAAAACCACCAGAAGGTATACCGCTGGATCCTGGGCTAGGCACGGGGGCAATAAAGACTCTGATGCCAAGTGACGGACATCGGTAGCTTTACTGAGGGTAGACAGATGGTAAAGTCTATACAGTTCCGCCAGGGCCCAAGGAGGTGACCAGTGACGCAGAGACCTTAAGGACTTGCTGGGACTTGTAGTAGGACTGGACAATTGAATGCAGACCACGCTGACTTGACAGATGACAGGGACTGACTTGACTCATAAAGCTGTGACTTTATCTTACTTTACTTGATGGCGGCTGCAGGACTGGACTTTGAGGTTTCCAACACTCTGGACACACACACTAGACAAGACTGCACTGGACCTCAGCAGAAGAGCAGAGATCAAAGAGAGAGAAGCTCCATCCAGGGCTTATAGCAGGGAGCCCATAGGTCACTCTTGGGATCACTTGGTCACTGGTGCCTCCTGGGTAACAATCACATGACATATCACATGGTATAACTCTTAAAGCAACATTACATTTTTTAACACTTTATATTGTAAAACATATTTACAATGAGGAAACAAGTGCAGGGGGCCCCGGGGACCCTGAAGGAGGCTGCCTGACAGGACAGCAGGAACACGCGGTAACACCTCCCGTACTGGGCCACCACAGAAGTGTATGTAAGTTAGTGCAGGAGTTGTAGCTGTAGACCCAAGGAGCACCTAGCAAAAAAAAAAAAAAAAAAAAACATTCATTCCCAAAACAAATGTGAGCAGGGATGTGCAGGACTGCAGCCCTGATGGAGGACCGCCTGAGGCAAGAGGCTCAACATGCCTCATAGAAGATGTGCCCCTAATTTCTTATAATCATTACTGCCCTTTCCTTTTCATAAATATGCTGTCTGTACAGTCATCAGCTGCTTGTTTAGTGGCTGCACATAGCTTGCTCTTGTAATTTGCATTCTGGGAAGTGTAATCATCCTATAAGAAAAAATTTTTGCCCACATTTGACATTTAAAAACCCCAAATTAGAAAATTTAAGCTGTGATCTTAAAGGGGTACTCCGCCCCTAGACATCATATCCAGGGATTGGGGATAAGATGTTTGCGGGCAGTGAGGGTTGTGATGTCATGGCCACGCCCCTCAATGCATGCCCCTCAATGCCACGCCCCCTTCCATAGACTTGCATTGAGGGGCGTGTCATCGTGAGGGCGTGGCCATGATGTCACGACCCCTGCTGCCCGTTCCAGCAGAGTACCACTTTAAGAACAAGTTGGAATCCCCCTGTAATGCCCCAAAATGTCCACTTTTAGATACGGAACTCAGCTCCCTTGGCTGCCTGGTTCCAGCAATTGGCCCATCAGGACCAATGGCAAGTATGTTTTTCCAGAATGCAGGCTTCAGAGCTGAAATCCCCCAGCATTCTCTGCTTGTTCATTTGTACACCCAGTGCTGTATGGTACTGGGATGCAGGAAAAATGTATTGTCCTCCTGCATTATAGGAGTTTATCTAAGACATTAGGGATGTGACTGTCGGTAAGCTCTCCCACTGCAGAATTGTGAGCAAAATTGTGAATGCAGCTCTGAAGTACATTTGTGGTGAGCCACAGGGGTGCAATGTGAGGTGTATGGGGCAGATGGTTTTAACCACTAAATGTTTGTGACACCAGGGCGTGGTTTACCGAGAACCACCCGAACGGTAGCACCGCTAGTCCTAGTTAGGCAGGGCAAATTAGAGTCCAAGGCCAGGTCAGGGTTAACGATAGCTTTACTGAGGTAGACAGATGGTACAGTCCTTACAGCTAGGCCAGGATCCCAGAGAGGTGACCAGTAACACAGGGGACCTCGCAGATTGCTGGGACTTGTAGTGACTTTGACAGACTTTAGCACAGCCACGCTGACTATAATAGACTTGACTTGACTGAAGATAGTGACAGCAGACAGAGATGACTTGACTTACGGACTTGTGGCTGTAATTTAGGTTGAGGCCTCCAGATGTACTGGACACTGACCCTGAGACGTCTGGACTGGACTTGACCTCAGCAGAAAGTGCGGTGGACGAGCAAAAGACAGAGTTTGCAGCTCCTCCCTTCTTTATAAAGGGGGCTGAGCAAGGAGCCCATAGGCCAAATGCAGGTCACCTGGTCACCTGGTGCTCTCTGGGTAACAAAACATGTGACTTTAACATGTGACAACTATTATCATGTGACTAATAACCATGTGACCATATCAAAGGTCCTTTACCTTCAATGTATAACTAATTACATTATGGGGGATCACAGCAGGTGAGCCCTGAGGACGTACAGGGACTCAACCTGACAGGACTGTGAGATGCATATCCCGTACTGGGACATCACACATTTTAGGCAGGATGTAAACAAATAAGAAATGTAATGTAGTTACGACATAACTGACTAGTGTGTACAACGCTGTAAATCCTGTCTACCAGTAGTTATTTTTATGTCCTGAGATCACAAGACTCCAGTGGGTAGAACCTTAATCTGAAAGAAATCTTTGTGCCGTGAACCCGAACCAAAATAAATTATAATAATTGTTATTATGTAACGCCACGGCTGTGACTCAGAGGAAACCAAACTAATCTGTACGAGTTACTTAGACAGGGAAGTGGGCCGAGCCTGAAGTCTCAGAATTCATGTCCTAAAGAGGAGGTCCGATCTATGGTAACGTTCTTATTATGCTACAATAAAATCTAAGTCATACTCACCCGTATAATCCTCACTGTGTCCAGCACTCCGATCCTACTCACTGGTTGCAGTGCCTAAATACCACTGGCCTCGTACCATAGACCAGAGGTCCCCAACCCAGTCCTCACTGCCCACTAGAAGTCCAGGATCAGAATTTCCCCCCGTTCTATTCCAATGGCATAACGGAAGAAACCCGGACTGTCGGTGGGCCTTGAGGACTGGGTTGGGGACCACTGCCTTATACCACTGAGGCTGGCGATTGGTTGCAACGGTGATGCGGGTATGCAGGCGTATAAGCTTGGTATATGAAGCTAGTGAGGAGCGCCAGAGCGGGGGTGCTGGACACAGCAAGGATTAAAGGGGTACTCCGCTGCTCAGCGTTTGGAACAAACTGTCGGCGGTGGGAGCTCATGACGTCATAGCCATGCCCCCTTCATGATGTCACGCCCCGCCCCCTCAATGCAAGTCTATGGGAGGGGGCGTGACTGCCGTCACGCCCCCTCCCATAGACTTGCATTGAGGGGGCGGGGCGTAACGCCATGAAGGGGAAGGGCCTATGACGTCACGAGCTCCCGCCGCCGGCTCCAGTGTTCGGAACAGTTTGTTCCAAATGCTGAGCAGCGGAGTACCCCTTTAAATGGGTATAGCTCCTAAATAAGTGGAGTGTGCTGGTTCAGTGTTAGCTCTCAGGCTGCAGGACCTCACATCTCATGGATGTCCCCTGCTGGTTCAGTGTCTGCAGAGCATATGATCATGTAAATGCTGTGACTTGTGACATTTAATTGCCGAAACAGTGCCACCCTTGTCTATTGACTGTGTCTGGTATTGCAATTAAACGGGAATGAACTGCAATACAATACAAGTGTGCTGCTGTTTTTTGTTTTGTTTTTTATAATTTTGTTAAAGGGGTACTCCCCTGAAAAAAAAAAATTTTAATCAACTGGTACCAGAAAGTTAAACAGATTTGTAAATTACTTCTATTAAAAAATCTTAACCCTTCCAGTACTCAGCTGCTGTATGCTCCAGAGGAAGTGATTTTCTTTTTGAATTTCCTTTCTGTCACGACCACAGTGCTCTCTGCTGACACATCTGTCCATGTCAGGAACTGTTAAAAGTAGGAGCAAATCCCCATATCAAACCTATATTGTTCTGGACAATTCCTGACATGGACAGAGGTGTCAGCAGAGAGCACTGTGGTCAGACAGAAAGGAAATTCCTCTGGAGCATACAGCAGCTGATAAGTACTGGAAGGATTAAGATTTTTAAATAGACGTAATTTACAAATCTTTTTAACTTTCTGGCACCAGTTGATTTGAATTTTTTTTCCAGGGGAGTACCCCTTTAACCTGTTCAGGACCCAGAGCGTAATTTTACGCCCCGGCGCCCTGGTACTTAAGGACCCAGGGCGTAAACTTACGTCCTGGCGTTTTCTGGTCCCTGCCGCGCCCCGGGCAGAGATCGGAAGCGGATGCCTGCTGAAATGCTTCAGCAGGCATCCAGGGCAAACGCCGAGGGGGGCCATGTAGGCCCCCCATGTCGGCGATCGCCGCAAATCGCAAGGGAAATCGCCCTTGCGATCTGCGGCGATACCGGGCTGATCGGGTCTCTGGGACCCGACCGCCCGGTAATTTCGCATGATCCCGGCTGTCACAGACAGCCAGGACCATGCTAACGTATAGGAGCGAGGTGGCAAGCCGGCCACCTCCTCCGATCCCCTGCGATCCGTCGGTTAGTTAACCGACCAATCGCAGGAGGGGGCGGTTACTTCCTCCCGTCCTGCCCGGACCCTGAAAGTCCAGAGAGGACGGGAGGAAGACCGGAGGACGCGGCGGGGGACGGGGGAGTGCTGGGGACCGGCCCCGGTACTTACCTCGTCCCTGAAGACCCGGATCCCGGCAATGAAGACGGCGGCGGCGGCGACAGGTGAGTAGATCTTCAGCCGCGGTCCGGCCCTTTACAGCAATGCACGTCGCCGTAAAGCGACATGCATTGCTGTAATGGGACCCTGTGTACTACAACTCCCAGCATGCCCAGACAGCCCTTGGCATCTGGGCATGCTGGGAGTTGCAGTTTTGCAACATCTGGAGGTCCACAGTTTTTGGACCACTGTGCCCTTCCAGATGTTGCAAAACTACACATCCTCAGCATGCCCTTACTGTCCAGGCATGCTGGGAGTTGTAGTTCTGTAACATCTGGCCCTTCAGATGTTGCAAAACTACACCTCCCAGCATGCCTGGACAGTTTTGGCATACTGGGAGTTGTAGTTTTGCAACATTTGGAAGGGCACAGTGGTATTAGTGGTCTGCAAACTGTAGTCCTCCAGATGTTGCAAAACTACTACTCCCAGCATGCCTGAGAATGTTTGGGAGTTGTGGTTTTGCAACAACTGGAGGCACACTGGTTGGGAAACATTGTCTGTTTCCTAACTCAGTGTTTCCCAACCCGTGTGCCTCCAGCTGCTGCAAAACTATAACTACCAGCATGCACTGATAGACTGTGCATGCTGGGAGTTGTAGTTTTGCAACAGCTGGAGGTCCCCCCCTGTGAATGTACAGGATACATTCACATGGGCAGGGGCTTACAGTGATTATCAGACTGCAAGTTTGCGATGCAGCAAATTTTGCGCGGCAGCTCAAACTCGCAGCGGGAAACCCGCTGTAACCCCCCGCCCGTGTGACTGTACCCTAAAAACACTACACTAACACAAAATAAAATAAAAAGTAAAAAAAACACTACATATACACATACCCCTACACAGCCCCCCTCCCCATCCCAATAAAAATTTAAAACGTCTGGTACGCCACTGTTTCCAAAATGGAGCCTCCAGCTGTTGCAAAACAACAACTCCCAGTATTGCCGGACAGCCGTTGACTGTCCAAGCATGCTGGGAGTTTTGCAACAGCTGGAGGCACCCTGTTTGGGAATCACTGGCGTAGAATACCCCTATGTCCACCCCTATGCAAATCCCTAATTCAGGCCTCAAATGCACATGGCGCTCTCACTTCGGAGCCCTGTCGTATTTCAAGGCAACAGTTTAGGGTCACATATGGGGTATCGCCGTACTCGGGAGAAATTGCCTAACAAATTTGGGGGGCTTTTTCTCCTTTCACCCCTTATGAAAAGGTGAAGTTGGGGTCTACACCAGCATGTTAGTGTAAAAAAATAAATTTTTTACACTAACATGCTGGTGTTGCCCTATACTTTTCATTTTGACAAGAGGTAAAAGGGAAAAAAGCCCCCCAAAATTTGTAACGCAATTTCTCCCGACTACGGAGATACCCCATAAGTGGGCGCAAAGTGCTCTGTGGGCGCACAACAAGGCCCAGAAGGGAGAGTGCACCATGTACATTTGAGGTGATTTGCACAGGGGTGACTGATTGTTACAGCGGTTTAGACAAACGCAAAAAAAAAAAAACACATGTGACCCCATTTCAGAAACTACACCCCTCACGGAATGTAATGAGGGGTGCAGTGAGAATTTACCCCCCACTGGTGTCTGACAGAGCTTTGGAACAGTGGGCTGTGCAAATAAAACATTTTGTACAGCCCACTGTTTCAAAGATCTGACAGACACCAGTGGGTTGTAAATGCTCACTGTACCCCTTGTTACGTTCTTCAAGGGGTCTCGTTTCCAAAATGGTATTCCATGTGGGGGGTTATTTTGCTGTCCTGGCACCATAGGGGCTTCCTAAATGCGAAGTGCCCCCCGAGCAAAATTTGCTCTCAAAAAGCCAAATATGACTCCTTCTCTTCTGAGAATTGTAGTTCGCCCGTAGTGCACTTCAGGTCAACTTATGGGGTACCTCCATACTCAGAAGAGATGGGGTTACAAATTTTGGGGGTATTTTCTGCTATTAACCCTTGCAAAAATTTGAAATTTGGGGGGAAACACACATTTTAGTGAAAAAAAATTTATATATTTTTTTACATATGCAAAAGTTGTGAAACACCTGTGGGGTATTAAGGCTCACTTTATTCCTTGTTACGTTCCTCAAGGGGTCTAGTTTCCAAAATGGTATGTCATGTGGGGGGGTTTTGCTGTTCTGGCACCATAGGGGCTTCCTAAATGCAACATGCCCCCCAAAAACCATTTCAGAAAAACGTTCTCTCCAAAATCCCCTTGTCGCTCCTTCGCTTCTGAGCCCTCTACTGCGCCCGCCGAACACTTTACATAGACATATGAGGTATGTGCTTACTCGAGAGAAATTGGGCTACAAATATAAGTATACATTTTCTCCTTTTACCCTTGTAAAAATTCAAAAATTTGGTCTACAAGAACATGCGAGTGTAAAAAATGAAGATTGGGAATTTTCTCCTTCACTTTGCTGCTATTCCTGTGAAACACCTAAAGGGTTAAAATGCTGATTGAATGTAATTTTGAATACTTTGGAGGGTGCAGTTTTTATAATGGGGTCATTTGTGGGGTATTTCTAAGATGAAGACCCTTCAAATCCACTTCAAACCTGAGCTGGTCCCTGAAAAATTGTGATTTTGGAAATTTTGCAAAAAATTGGAAAATTGCTGCTGAACTTTGAAGCCCTCTGGTGTCTTCCAAAAGTAAAAACTCATCAATTTTATGATGCAAACATAAAGTAGACATATTGTTTATGTGAATAAAATGTTTTTTTTTTTTTGTAATATCCATTTTCCTTACAAGCAGAGAGCTTCAAAGTTAGAAAAATGCAAAATTTTCACATTTTTCATCCAATTTTGGGATTTTTCACCAAGAAAGGATGCAAGTTACCACAAAATTTTACCACTATGTTAAAGTAGAATTTGTCACGAAAAAATAAACTCGGAATCAGAATGATAACTAAAAGCATTCCAGAGTTATTAATGTTTAAAGTGACAGTGGTCAGATGTGCAAAAAATGGCCGGGTCCTAAGGTGTAAAATGGCTGGGTCCTTAAGGGGTTAAACATCTTTTAAAAGCTCTACATACCATAGAGACATATCCTACAGCTGCTATTAAATGCTGTATGATCTGTCTCTATGGTATATAGATCAGACAGATCCTAAAGCTGCTATTAAGATGTCTGATGGCGGGGGTCCCGCTGCTGGGGACCCCCGCAATCTCCCTGCTGCACCAGGCGTACGTTTGGAGTGTTGTGTGCAGCACCAGAGACTCATGATGTCACGGCCACGCCCCCTCAATGCAAGTTCACTCCGTGCACCGGATGTCTGGGGTGCAGCCAAGACCGCGGAGGTCCCAAGCGTCGAGACCCCCGCGATCTGACATCCAATCCCCTATGCTTTGGATAGGGGATAAGATGTCTGGGGGCTGAGTACCCCTTTAAGGCCCTGAAGAAAGGGACCGAGCCCTGGTTACTTTTTAGAACTTCCATATAGCAGATTTCCCCAAACCAATCCTCAATTCCCAAAGGTCCCCAACGCAGTCCTCAATGCCCAGAGGTCCCCAACCCAGTCCTCAAGGCCCAGAGTTCCCCAAGCCAATCCTCAATGCCCAGAGGTTCCCAACGCAGTCCTTCATGCCCAGAGGTCCCCAACCCAAACCTCAAGGCCCAGAGGTCCCAAACCCATTCCTCAAGGCCCAGAAGTCCCCACCCCAGTCCTTAAGGCCACCAACACTCCAGAACTTGAATTTTTCCTAGTTGCCAATGAAGTAACTGAAAAAAGCCATAATGTTGAGTGGCCTTGAGGACTGGGTTGGGGACTACTGACATAAAGAATTTCTGAGGCACTAAACTACCAAAGCAAGGGCGTACATACCATAGTAACAGACTATGCAGCTGCTATGGGGCCCATGGAGAGAGGGGGCCCCGTCCTGGTTGGTCCCATTCCTTTGTTTACCTGTGCAAAACTCCTTTTTCTAGGGAAATGCATTGTCAGCGAATGAATGGAAGGGTGTATTGTGTATTGTCCAATGGGCATAAAAAAAAGGGCCATGTCGATATTTGCTATGGGACCCCCCTTTCATCTACAGTATATACTGAGCCAAAGAGTAATGGCAAGGATGCGGACGGATGACATAATCAGCCGGCCCCTCCATCCTGGGTGCCCCAACCCAGCCCATTTGTAATATTTACTATTGGATGATATAGCATCCTATAGGCTACCTAGATGAGAAACCTTCGATCTGAAGTCCTCCAGCTTTTTCCAAATTACGACTCAGGTTAGGATTTGTAGTTTTGCAGCAGTTGGAAAGTGAGAGGTTGCAAAGCATTGCTGTAAAGTGATATAGAAAAGAGGAGTCTCCCACAATACAGTACATCCACAATTGAGTAGAGCATTGTTATCCATGTCTATATGAGCTTTAACATTTTGTAACCAGTAAATTCCCATTAAAGGGCCACAACCTCTTCTGATCGGTCACTTTCCCATGCGTATGGGGGCCCATTTAGCAGTTTTGATGTCCTCAGCCTCTTTACCATTACTGTAAGTCTTTCACATCCCCCGCGCGGAGTCCTTGCTCCCCCTCAGCCCGCTCTGCTATGTCTCCATCTCTCTCACTGTAAAGGTCAAGTCTGTGTGGATTAAACCATTTCTTTGTATGATACACAATGGAAGTTTTCCTGCGTTCATGTGTCTGAGCGGATAATCATTTATTATACTGAAACAGCACGGCTTCTCCCACTGAGGCAGGTCACCCGCAGGGCACAATAAGGGACTGGCATATACATGGGTACAGTGGCCCACCAGATGTTGGAAAACCTACAATTCCCAGCATGCCCGGAAAGCCAACGGCTTTCCGGGCATGCTGGGAGTTGTAGGTTTTCCAACATTGGAGATGGCACATTGGTATAGACCTAGATAAACACTCATGATGGCAGAGGAGCAACACTGTGTGTGGACAGCTCTCTCCCTCGTGTTACCAGCACCAGCACACGGGCTAGCCGGCAGCGTCCCCGGACCGGATCAACGGTATAACAAAGGAATGTCCAGCGCCAAGTGCGGTAAAACGACAGGTACTTTATTGTAGGATCAGCAGACACAAACTTGCATCAGGCAGGAGCCGACGCGTTTCGGACCGTTACAGGTCCTTAGTCATGGCATGCCATGACTAAGGACCTGTAATGGTCCGAAACGCGTCGGCTCCTGCCTGATGCAAGTTTGTGTCTGCTGATCCTACAATAAAGTACCTGTCGTTTTACCACACTTGCCGCTGGACATTCCTTTGTTATACGATGATGGCAGAGGGGTATAGGAGGTGGCACATACTGTATAGCCTGTGGAGGCTTGATGGGTATAGAGGTTGAGGCTAGATTCAATTTGGAGACAGTGGCATGGGTTGTACTAAAGGGAAAGATTGTAGTGAAAGTCAGGCTGGCCGGTAGTAGTAGTTGGTAGTGGTAGATGGTGATGTCATGTGCCAGGGTGGTCTAACTAACCCGAGGGCCCCCTGTGAGCCCAACAATACTTTTCTCAAATGGGTTGCGCAGGAATATGAAACCCAGACACTTGTGTAATCTGCATTCAAAGTTGGACTTTCTGAATGTTCTGTGCAAAAGTTGAGTGAAAAGTTGATCACTGTCCCTTTAAGAATTACGTTAAAGCAGATATACTCACTTAAAAGGGGTACTCCGGTGGAAAACATTTTTTTTTAGGTCTTTATAAGTCAACTGGTGCCAGAAGGATAAACAGATTTGTAAATGACTTCTATTAAAAAATCTTTACCCTTCCTGTACTTTTTAGCAGCTGTATGCTACCGAGGAAATTCTGTTCTTTTGAAATTCTTTTATGTCTTGTCCACAGTGCTCTCTGCTGACACCTCTGTCCGTGGCAGGAACTGTCCAGAGCAGCACAGGTTTGCTATGGGGATTTTCTCCTGCTCTGGACAGTTCCTGATACGGGCATCAGGTGTCAGTAGAGAGCACTGTGGACAAGACAAAAAAAGAAATTAAAAAACAACAGAATTTCCTCTGTAGCATACAGCTGCTAAAAAGTACAGGAAGGGTAAAGTTTTTTTAATAGAAGTAATTTACAAATCTGTTTAACTTTCTGGCACCAGTTCATAAAAAAAAATGTTTTCCACTGGAATACCCCTTTAAAGTCTCTAGTCTGCTCTTTGTGGTCAGATAGCATACAGTCCAAACTCTACCCTGAGGGGCCTACATAGGTTGGTTTACTAGTGCAGATAATTGTACTTTATTCATGGTTTTGTGGCATAATACCCGTATGCGTAGGGAGTATGCTGTAGGAAACTCTTGTGAGGAGTTGAGAAACACAGCGCTAACTCCAACCATTAGTGTATGCAGAGGGGTCCATGCTCAGCTATTCTCCTCCTCTGACTGTGGCCTACATAGTTTGATATACTCTGGTGCAGATATTTGTACTGTACTCATGGCTTTGTGGCACAATATCCTATGCGTGGGGAGTACACTGAAGAAAACCTTTGTGATGAGTTAAACCACACAGCACCACTTCTGACCGTTAGTGAACGCAGAGAGGTCCTTGCTCAGCTATTCTCCTCTGACTAGAAGATACTTCTTGGAGCTGGGACTTAAAGCAAGATGCCCTCACAACCTGGAGATGACCTTTTGGGTGTAATCCTACAAACTTTGCACAGTGCTGTCATCACTGCGTATGCAACCTAGACCTGTCTCAGGTTAGATGGTTCTTGCAGCTGGAAAAGCAGGCTTTGACTTGAACAGGACACAGGATAGTCCTAAATTGAACCTAAGAGACACACTCACACTAGGTGTATGTATTTTTCTGTGTCTGACTAATCTACCTAGTAGGAGAGTCTCTAGCCATATGCTGACTGTTTTTTGGGCCCAGCCTTCTGGTGAGAGAGGGAGGGACTAAGGAACTTTTCCCTCAGCTTTTCCAGAAGCTTTTACATAGAAGCTAGCTGGGGAGTATACAGTATGTCATGTGACCAGTAATTCACTCATCTTATACAGTAGGTGCAAATGTTCAACCCTTATACATCCGTTAAAGGGGTACTCCACTGCTCAGCGTTTGTAACAAACTGTTTACAAACGCTTGACCAGGCGCCGGGAGCTCGTGACATCATAGCCCCGCCACCTCATACTGTCACGCCCTGCCCCCTCAATGCAAGTCTATGGGAGGGGGTGTGACAGCTGTCACGCCCCCTCCCGTAGACTTGCATTGAGGGGGTGGGGTGTGACATCATGAGGGGGCAGGGCTATGACATCACAAGCCAAGGAGGGTCTGGGAGGTGAGGTCAGGCGAGGAGGAGGTGTGCCAGGTTGTGGCACTTGAGCAGAGTAATTGGGAGATTTTATAAATTTGGCGACCACCATCCTCTCCAGGGAAGGTGCAGTTATCGAATGGTGCCTGCAGTTCTTAGCAGCAAATTCAGCTGACAAATTCCCTTTAATGTTGGGAGATATATAGCGCAATATATATATAGTACAAAGAGACATGGTCAAAGGAGTACTGCTGCCAAAATTAACTTATGCCCTATCTACAGGACCCCTGCGATCTCCAAACAGGACCCAGCTCTGTGTGAGGAGCACGTGCCATAGACAGCATGCTCTCCATTAACTTCTATGGGAGCCCTGAAAAGACCCGAGTCCAGCACTAATCATCAGCGCCCCATAGGAATGAATGGAGTGCGTGCCATCTAGCAGTAGACGACACGCGCTCCTCACTGAGCCAGATGGGGTCCGTTCCGGAGATCAAGGGGGTCCCAGCAGTCGGATACCCCTCGTGGTCAGATACTTATCCCCATCCTGCAGCACCCCCTTTACGATCATGTAATATACAATATAAAGGATATCGTACACAGTATAAGAGGGATATAATACTCAGGATAGTTCAAAGATATAATAGACAGTATAATGAGGATATAATACACAGTATAATAAGGATATAATACACAGTATAATAAGGATATAATACACAGTATAATAAGGATATAATAGACAGTATAATAAGAATATAATACACAGTATAATAAAAGGATATAATACACAGTATAATAAGGATATAATACACAGTATAAAAGGATACAATACACAGTATAATGAGGATATAATAGACAATATAATAAGGATATACAGTGGGGATCAAATGTTTGGGCACCCCAGGTTAAAATTTGTATTAAAGTGCATAAAGAAGCCAAGGAAAGGTGGAAAAATCTCCAAAAGGCATCAAATTACAGATTAGACATTCTTATAATATGTCAACAAAAGTTAGATTTTATTTCCATCATTTACACTTTCAAAATAACATAAAACAAAAAAAATGGCATCTGCAAAAGTTTGGGCACCCTGCAGAATGTATAGCATGCACTGCCCCCTTTGCAAAGCTGAGACCTGCGAGTGTCATGGATTGTTCTCAATCATCATCTGGGAAGACCAGGTGATGTCAATCTCAAAGGTTTTAGATGCCCAGACTCATCTGACCTTGCCCCAACAATCAGCACCATGGGTTCTTCTAAGCAGTTGCCTAGAAATCTGAAACTGAAAATAGTTGACGCTCACAAAGCTGGAGAAGGCTATAAGATGATAGCAAAAAGTTTTCAGATGTCAATATCCTCTGTTCGGAATGTAATTAAGAAATGGCAGTCATCAGGAACAGTGGAAGTTAAAGCAAGATCTGGAAGACCAAGAAAAATATCAGACAGAACAGCTCGCAGGATTGTGAGAAAAACTATTCAAAGCCCACATTTGACTGCACAATCCCTCCAGAAAGATCTGGTAGACACTGGAGCTGTGGTACACTATTCCACTATAAAGAGATACTTGTACAAATATGGTCTTCAGAAGTCATCAGAAGAAAACCTCTTCTACGTCCTCACCACAAAAATCAGCGTTTGAACTTTGCAAATGAACATATAGACAAGCCTGATGCATTTTGGAAACAAGTTCTGTGGACCGATGAGGTTAAAATTGAACTTTGAACTTGGAGAAGGGGAACAGAATTTAATGAAAAGAACCTCTGTCCAACTGTTAAGCATGGGGGTGGATCAATCATGCTTTGGGGTTGTATTGCAGCCAGTGGCACAGGGAACATCTCACGAGCAGAAGGAAAAACGGATTCAATAAAATTTCAGCAAATTTTGGATGCTAACTTTATGCCATCTGTGAAAAAGCTGACGTTAAAGAGAGGATGGATTCTACAAATGGATAATGATCCTAAACACACCTCGAAATCCACGGGAGATTACATCAAGAGGCATAAACTGAAGGTTTTGCCATGGCCTTCACAGTCTCCTGACCTCAACATAATTGAAAATCTATGGATAGACCTTAAAAGAGCAGTGCGTGACAGACAGCCCAGAAATCTCAAAGAACTGGAAGACTTTTGTAAGGAACAATGGGCAAAGATACCTCAAACAAGAATTGAAAGATTCTTGTCTGGCTACAAAAAACGTTTACAAGCTGTGATACTTACCAAAGGGGGCAGTACAAAATATTAACTCTGCAGGGTGCCCAAACTTTTGCAGACGCCATTTTTTTGTTTTCTGTTATATTGAAAGTGTAAATGATGGAAATAAAATCTTACTTTTGTTGACATATTATAAGAATGTCTAATCTGTAATTTGATGCCTTTTGGAGATTTTTCCCTCTTTCCTTGGCTTCTTTATGCTCATTAATAAAATTTTTACCTGGGGTGCCCAAACTTTTGATCCCCACTGTAATAGACAGTATAATAAGGATATAATACACAGTATAATAAGGATATAATATACAATATAATAAGGATATAATATACAATATAATAAGGATATAGTACACAGTATAATAAGGATATAGTACACAATATAATAAGGATATAATACACAGTATAATAAGGATGAAATACACAGTATAATAAGGATATAGTACACAGTATAATAAGGATATAATATACAATATAATAAGGATATAGTACACAATATAATAAGGATATAATACACAGTATAATAAGGATGAAATACACAGTATAATAAGGATATAGTACACAGTATAATAAGGATATAGTACACAATATAATAAGGATATAATAGACAGTATAATGAGGATATAATAGACAGTATAATGAGGATATAATAGACAGTATAATGAGGATATAATACACAGTATAATAAGGATATAATACACAGCATAATAAGGATATAATATACAATATAATAAGGATATAGTACACAGTATAATAAGGATATAATACACAATATAATAAGGATATAATACACAGCATAATAAGGATATAATATACAATATAATAAGGATATAATACACAGTATAATAAGGATAAAATATACAGTATAATAAGGATATAATACACAGTATAATAAGGATATAATACACAGCATAATAAGGATATAATATACAATATAATAAGGATATAGTACACAGTATAATAAGGATATAATACACAATATAATAAGGATATAGTATACAGTATAATAAGGATAAAATACACAATATAATAAGGATATAGTACATAGTATAATAAGGATATAGTATACAGTATAATAAGGATATAGTATACAGCATAATAAGGATATAGTATACAGTATAATAAGGATATAGTACAAAATATAATAAGGATATAGTACACAGTATAATAAGGATATAGTACACAGTATAATAAGGATATAATATACAATATAATAAGGATATAGTACACAGTATAATAAGGATATAGTACACAGTATAATAAGGATATAATACACAATATAATAAGGATATAATACACAATATAATAAGGATATAATACACAATATAATAAGGATCTAATACACAATATAATAAGGATCTAATACACAATATAATAAGGATCTAATACACAATATAATAAGGATATAATACACAATATAATAAGGATATAATACACAATATAATAAGGATATAGTACATAGTGTAATAAGGATATAATACACAGTATAATAAGGATATAATACACAGTATAATAAGGATATAATACACAATATAATAAGGATATAATACACAATATAATAAGGATATAGTACATAGTGTAATAAGGATATAATACACAGTATAATAAGGATATAATACACAGCATAATAAGGATATAGTACATAGTGTAATAAGGATATAATACACAGTATAATAAGGATATAATACACAGTATAATAAGGATATAATACACAGTATAATAAGGATATAGTACATAATATAATAAGGATATAATACACAGTATAATAAGGATATAATAGACAATATAATAAGGATATAATACACAATATAATAAGGATATAATACACAGTATAATAAGGATATAATACACAGTATAATAAGGATATAATACACAGTATAATAAGGATATAATACACAGTATAATAAGGATATAATACACAGTATAATAAGGATATAATACACAGTATAATAAGGATAGAATACACAGTATAATAAGGATATAATACACAGTATAATAAGGATATAATACACAGTATAATAAGGATATAATACACAGTATAATAAGGATATAGTTTACAATATAATATATTAGCACGGGCGGGTTATATCAGGGCTGTCCCTATAATGTCACTATGAGGGGTAATAATACTTATTATGGTTATTACGGTGACACCAGGGATAGCAGCTGATGTCAGGTCAGAGATGACATCATGTCCTCAGGGGAGACATGACATCATAGCGCGCCGCGTGTGACAGGAAAATCAGAAGGAAACAAGACAATGAAACGTGGGAACCTCACAAGGACATTTTTATTTGACAGCGATAAACAGGCATGCAATCAGTGATAGGACAATGAAAGGCAGAGCCTGGGAGAGAAGGGGTTAAGGGAGGGATGTGAACTGGTCCGTATATAGCATCACAGCTAATAGGGCGTTACAGTTCACTCAACATGTCCTTATTACAGGTCCCTGCGTCCCTGAAGTGTTCTCTGGATGTGATACTGCAATGTCATTTAGAACCAGCAGGTGGCAGCACAGAGAACACATTACAATATTGCTTATTGCTGTACAATATAATTTATCAACTACAATGGGCAGGATTCCACTCTTTCTACCAAGTCAGTGTTTCCCAAGCAGTGAGCCTCCAGTTGTTGCAGAACTACAACTCCCAGCATGTCGGATAGCCAAAGGCACCCTCCATGGGAAACAATGTTCTATGGGGACACACAGGTTGGGAAAGTTCTGACCAGCTTTATCTTGGTGGGATTTCCCAGCCATGGGAATTATGTAAATTTACTAGTAAATAGGTCAGGTTGTGATACCACGCCCCCTTTCTAGCTGACCACGCCCCCTTTCTAGCTGGTCATGCTTCTTTTCTAGCCGGAGGGCTTTGGGAGGGGAGTAGCAGGATAGGAGGCGGTGAAGAAGAGCTGTGGGAAAGTAATGTATTTTGGGAATTATAGAGCTAAACATCTGCTCAACCAGGTACAAGACTAAGACCCAAAACATATGCCCCCCCCCCCCCCCCATATGTATTGGGTCTTATACAGCGGGTATACAATTTATGAAAACTTGTGCAGAGGAAAAGTTGAACGTAGGTCCACAAAGAAATTGATGTATGCAGAGAAGTCCTTGCACAGCTATTCTCCTCCTCTGACTAGAAGATACTCCACTCCATCTTGGAGCTGGGACTTAGCGCACGATGCCCTCACGACGTGGACTGGATGCAACTTTTTGGGTTCACACTTGGCACAGCGCTGTCATCACTGCATATTCAAACCAGATCTGTCACAGGTCCGATGGTTCTTGCATCTGGAACAATGTTGACTTGCTTGAACAGGACACTGGCTAATTCTAAACTGAACCTAGGAGATACACTCAACTAAGTGTATGTACTTTTCTGGGGCTGACTATTCTACCGAGTGGCAGAGAGGACTCTCATTGGCTAGAGCCAGACTCTCAGAGTTTTTTGGGTACAGCCCTCTGGGGAGAGATGGTTGGACTAAGGAACTTATCCCTCAGCCTTTCCAGAAGCTTCTACATAGAAGCTAGCTGGGGAGTGTATGTCATGTGACTAGTAATTCACTCATCTTATACAGTAGGTGCAAATGTTTAACCCTTACATGTTTGGGATACTTCAGTATAGGCTGTAATGGTTGTGCAAAGGAAAAGTTGACCAGTTGCCCATAACAACCAATCAGATCGCATCTTTCATTTTTGAAAAGGCCTCTGAAAAATTAAAGAACGGATCTGATTGGTTGTTAAAGGGGTACTCTGCCCCTAGACATCTTATCCCCTATCCAAAGGATAGGGGATATGATGTCTGATCGCGGGGGTCCCACCGCTGGGGATCCTCGCGATTTCCGTGCTGCACACGGACTGTATCTATAACAAGGGGGCATCCTCTGCGTCTAGAAGGTTTCTACACCAGCACAGACGGGGGTTCTTTACTGTAAGAGCAGTGAAACTGTGGAATTCTCTGCCTGAGGAGGTGGTCATGGTGAACTCTGTAAAAGAATATAAAAGGGGTCTGGATGCATTTTTGGAGAATAATAACATCACTGGTTATGTATACTAGATTTATAAGGACAGAAGGTTGATCCAGGGATTTATTCTGATGCCATATTTGGAGTCGGGAAGGAATTTTTACCTCTAGTATGAGGTTTTTTTCCCCTTCCTCTGGATCAACTCAGTAGGGACTCATTAGGGTTATAGGTTGAACTTGATGGACTTTGGTCTTTTTTCAACCTTATGAACTATGTTACTATGTGTAGGGGCGGATTACCCCTTTAACCCTTTAAGGACCAGGGTTTTTTCAGTTTTTGCATTTTCGTTTTTTGCTCCTTGCCTTTAAAAAATCATAACTCTTTCAATTTTGCACCTAAAAATCCATATGATGGCTTATTTTTTGCCCCACCAATTCTACTTTGTAATGACGTCAGTCATTGTGCCCAAAAATCTACGGTGAAATGGAAAAAAAAATCATTGTGCGACAAAATTGAAAAAAAAAACAACGCCGTTTTGTAATTTTGGGGGCTTCCCTCTCTACGTAGTAAATTTTTCGGTAAAAATGACACCTAATGTTTATTCTGTAGGTCCATACGGTTAAAATGATCCCCTACTTATATAGGTTTGATTTTGTCGGACTTCTGGAAAAAATCATAACTACATGCAGGAAAATTAATACGTTTAAAATTGTCATTTCTGACCCCTATAACTTTTTTACTTTTCCGTGTATGGGGCGGTATGAGGGCTCATTTTTTGCGCCGTGATCTGAAGTTTTTAACGGTACCATTTTTGCATTGATAGGACTTATTGATCGCTTTTTATTCATTTTTACATGATATAAAAAGTGACCAAAAATGCACTATTTTGGACTTTGGAATTTTTTTGCGCGTACGCCATTGACCGTGCGGTTTAATTAATTATATATTTTTATAATTCGGACATTTCCGCACGCGGTGATACCACATATGTTTATTTTTATTTACACTGTGTTTTTTTTATGGGAAAAGGGGGGTGATTCAAACTTTTAATAGGGGAGGAGTTAAATGATATTTATTCACTTTTTTTCACTTTTTTTTTGCAGTGTTATAGGTCCCATAGGGACCTATAACACTGCACACACTGATCTCTTATACTGATCATTGTTATCCCATAGGGACCTATAACACTGCACACACTGATCATTGTTATCCCATAGGGACCTACAACACTGCACACACTGATCATTGTTATCCTATAGGGACCTATAACACTGTACACACTGATCATTTTTATCCCATAGGGGGCTATAACACTGCACACACTGATCTCTTATACTGATCATTGTTATCCCATAGGGACCTATAACACTGCACACACTGATCATTGTTATCCCATAGGGACCTACAACACTGCACACACTGATCATTGTTATCCTATAGGGACCTATAACACTGCACACACTGATCATTTTTATCCCATAGGGGGCTATAACACTGCACACACTGATCTCTTATACTGATCATTGTTATCCCATAGGGACCTATAACACTGCACACACTGATCATTGTTATCCCATAGGGACCTATAACACTGCACACACTGATCATTGTTATCCCATAGGGACCTATAACACTGCAAACACTGATCATTGTTATCCCATAGGGACCTATAACACTGCACACACTGATCATTGTTATCCCATAGGGGGCTATAACACTGCACACACTGATCTCTTATACTGATCATTGTTATCCCATAGGGACCTATAACACTGCACACACTGATCATTGTTATCCCATAGGGACCTATAACACTGCACACACTGATCATTGTTATCCCATAGGGACCTATAACACTGCACACACTGATCATTGTTATCCCATAGGGACCTATAACACTGCACACACTGATCATGGTTATCCCATAGGGACCTATAACACTGCACACACTGATCATGGTTATCCCATAGGGACCTATAACACTGCACACACTGATCATTGTTATCCCATAGGGACCTATAACACTGCACACACTGATCTTTATCATTGATCAGTGGTTTCTCATAAGAAACCAGTGATCGACGATTCTGCCGCATGACTGCTCATGCCTGGATCTCAGGCACTGAGCAGTCATTCGGCGATCGGACAGCGAGGAGGCAGGTAGGGGCCCTCCCGCTGTCCTGTCAGCTGTTCGGGATGCCGCTATTTCGCCGGGGCTATCCCGAACAGCCCACTGAGTTAACCGGCATGGTTTCAGTTTCACTTTAGACGCGGCGTTCAACTTTGAACGCCGCGTCTAAAGGGATAATAGCGCGTTAATAGCCGTGTCCCCGCGTTATAGATCGGGAGCGGACACATGACGTTCCAGTACGTCATGTGTCCTTAAGGGGTTAAGGGCAAATGTTCAACTTTTCCTCAGCGCAGGTTTTGATAGATTTCACTTATGGATTTTTGTTGGTTTCAGAACCGGGGCAGAACGGCTGTATAGTGCGGGTGACCCTGCTGTCTGTTAACCTTTAAAAAAAAACAAAAAAAACATTCACAGGGACTGCTGAGCTTTTAAATGAGGGACTCTGTCTCCCTCTAGTGTCTATGACTATGTGGTGCATATTTCTTATGACTAACCATATACAGTGGTCCCTCAAGTTACAATATTAATCGGTTCCAGGACGACCATTGTATGTTGAAACCATTGTATGTTGAGCCATGACTCTATGGAAACCTGGTAATTGGTTCTGAAGCCCCCAAAATGTCATCCAAAAACAGGAAAAAGTGAGGATTAAAAATAAATAAGTAGATAACTAATACAGATAAAGCAAATCCTTACATATAAAAGTAAGAAAGATCTGCTGGGAGCTGTAATCACTGTCTATTTCAGTGTTTCCCAACAAGGGTGCCTCCAGCTGTTGCAAAACTACAACTCCCAGCATGCCCGGACAGCCGAAGGCTGTCCGGGCATGCTGGGAGTTGTAGTTTTGCAACAGCTGGAGGCACCCTCTTTGGGAAACACTGGTCTATGTAGAGGACAGGAGCTTCTTCAGGGTCCTTTACAGAACACGCAATTTCCTAAAAAAAATTTAACATGGAGCCGCCCTCATATTTCCTATATGCTGTGCAGGCCGCAGTATATATATATATATATATATGTTTTTTATATTAAAATCTACAGATAAAAAAAACAAAAAAACAAAAAAACACTAAATTGGAAGGGGGGATTTTGCAGAATATCTAAATAAAAAGCTTATTTTGTACCAAAAGTTTGCCCCCCAATTTTTTGCACATGGAGTCACACCCAAGCCACACCCCTTTCAGGATAAGGCGCGGCTTTTGTCAAACAAAGCACAAAAGTGTCTAAAACACAAAAATGTGGTGCGGCATGTAAGTTTCTCTCCACCCTAGATGGAGATGAGCTTATATGCAGGTATGCCATTCTACTGATTTATTTTTTTCCTAACCTGATGTCGGGGTATTTCTTTAAAGGGGTACTCCGGTGGAAAACTTTTTTTTTTTTATCAACTGGTGCCAGAAAGTTAAACAGATTTGTAAATTACTTCTATTAAAAAATCTTAAAGGGGTATTCCAGGAAGAAATTTTTTTTTTTATATATCAACTGGCTCAAGAAAGTTAAACAGATTTGTAAATTACTTCTATAAAAAAAATCCTAATCCTTTCAGTACTTATGAGCTGCTGAAGTTGAGTTGTTCTTTTCTGTCTAAGTGCTCTCCGGTGACACCTGTCTTGGGAATTGCCCAGTTTAGAAGCAAATCCCCATAGCAAACCTCTCCTACTCTGTGCAGTTCCCGAGACAGGCAGAGGTGTCAGCAGAGAGCACTGTTGCCAGACAGAAAACAACAACTCAACTTCAGCAGCTGATAATTATTGGAGGGATTAAGATTTTTTAATAGAAGTAATTTACAAATCTGTTTAACTTTCTGGAGCCAGTTGATATATATCTATAAAAAAAAAAAGTTTTTTTCCTGGAATACCCCTTTAATACTTCCAGCACTTTTAGGGGCTGTATACTACAGAGGAAATGCTTTTCTTTTTTGGATTTATCTTCTGTCACAAGCACAGTGCTCTCTGCTGACCCCTGCTGTCCATTTTAGGAACTGTCCAGAGTAGGAGAAAATCCCCATAGAAAACTTTCTGCTCTGGACAGTTCCTAAAATGGACAGTAGAGGTCAGCAGAGAGCACTGTGGTCGTGACAGAAGAGAAATCCAAAAAGAAAAGCATTTCCTCTGTAGTATACAGCCCCTAAAAAGTACTGGAAGAATTAAGATTTTTTTAATAAAAGTAATTTACAAATCTGTTTAACTTTCTGGCACCAGTTGATTTAAAAAGTTTTCCATGAGAGTACCCCTTTAATGTCTCCTGTATGAGTAGAGTGATAGCAAAGCTTTACTGGACACTCTTATTCCCACACAAAGTCTAAACCAGTGTTTCCCAACCAGCGTGCCTCCAGCTGTTGCAAAACTACAACTCCCAGCATGCCCGGACAGTGCAAAGTCAAAAACCGTATGGTGATGGAATCGTACGCACATACTGGATTGTACGGTTCCCATTGACTCCCATGTTAAAAAAATATATATATATATGTGAAAGGTTGAATGACAACCTGGGTTTATGGGAGGGGCCTGGGTGCTATAAATACCAGCACGTGCAGGTTCAGGTGCACGGTGGACGTCACGCTGTAGGGGATCAGCTGACACGCCAGTCAGCTGATGCACAGGAGTCACGGTTTTCAGGGTAATGCACCGGGTTCCCGTACTCCGTCCCCGATTCCCTCGTCCCGAACTCTCCTCCGCTCTCTTTGCGGTGGCCCCTGGACCCCCCCCCCCCCCCGTTGCCGTTTTTACTCTGCTGGACGGTGCATGGGGAGGGGCCTTGGCGGCTACTGGGTTGCCGGAGCGGCGGAGGAGATTCTGACCTCTGCGGGTGGGCCCGAATCCCTTGCCTGGGAGTTTTACCGGGGTTCCCACCACCCGTGGCCGAGTGGCAAGATCGGTTTACCATCCTGCCCCCCCACCCCGATCACCAGAGCGGTGCCGCCACATGGTGTGCGGGGGGGCGGGGCCCACTGCCGTCTCGGTGCCCGGCTGGTCCTTCACCTGGATTTCTGCGCCGGGTCACCTCCTCCTCTTGCTCGGCCTCGTTCGGTCGCCCGGCCGCGTGGTCCGGGGGGGGGGGGGGGGGGGGCGGAGCCCATGACTGTCATGGTGCCTGGCATGGTTCTCGTGCCGGGCTCTCCTCCTCCTCACTCCCAGTGGCTCAGGGCGGCGGGATCGGCGTCCTCCCCGTTGGCTGGGGGCGGCGTCTCCTGGCCGCGTGGTTTGCAAGCGGGTCAATACACCGGCTTCCCTATAGACGGGGGACTCATCTAAGGGCCCGGCTCCCCGCGACCACAGGGCCGCGGGTATGCCAAGGGGGAAGTCTCCGGTGCAATTCCCCTCCTCCACTTATCACACCCGAGGTTTCCCTGCCGGACGCAGGGTCCCCACGGACCACGTTTAATGGTGGCTGACGGTTCACGTAGCGGCCATGCCATGCAGCCGCTCACAACGTTGTGCCATACAGTCACTCATAACAGTTGATAATGCACAGTCGCTCACAGAATTTTATTTCGTACAGTCACTCGGCATTCATACCTGGCAGTCACCTAGCATTCATACCGTCCAGTCACTCATAGCTTTCACTCCGTGCAGTCACTCATAGCATTTACACCGTTACCATACAGTATACACGCATATATTTTCGTTCAGTATACACTTACATTTACTACACGGTATACACACTTGCATTTACCATGCAGTATACACGCTGGTATTTTCCATACAGTATACACGCTGGTATTTTCCATACAGTATACACGCTGGTATTTTCCATACAGTATACACGCTGGTATTTTCCATACAGTATACACGCTGGTATTTTCCATACAGTATACACGCTGGTATTTTCCATACAGTATACACGCTGGTATTTTCCATACAGTATACACGCTGGTATTTTCCATACAGTATACACGCTGGTATTTTCCATACAGTATACACGCTGGTATTTTCCATGCAGTATACACGCTGGTATTTTCCATACAGTATACACGCTGGTATTTTCCATACAGTATACACGTTTGTATTTTCCATACAGTATACACGCTGGTATTTTCCATACAGTATACACGCTGGTATTTTCCATACAGTATACACGCTGGTATTTTCCATACAGTATACACGCTGGTATTTTCCATACAGTATACACGTTTGTATTTTCCATACAGTATACACGCTGGTATTTTCCATACAGTATACACGCTGGTATTTTCCATACAGTATACACGCTGGTATTTTCCATACAGTATACACGCTGGTATTTTCCATACAGTATACACGTTTGTATTTTCCATACAGTATACACGCTGGTATTTTCCATGCAGTATACACGCTGGTATTTTCCATACAGTATACACGTTTGTATTTTCCATACAGTATACACGCTGGTATTTTCCATACAGTATACACGCTGGTATTTTCCATACAGTATACACGCTGGTATTTTCCATACAGTATACACGCTGGTATTTTCCATACAGTATACACGCTGGTATTTTCCATGCAGTATACACGCTGGTATTTTCCATACAGTATACACGCTGGTATTTTCCATGCAGTATACACGCTGGTATTTTCCATACAGTATACACGCTGGTATTTTCCATACAGTATACACGCTGGTATTTTCCATACAGTATACACGCTGGTATTTTCCATACAGTATACACGCTGGTATTTTCCATACAGTATACACGCTTGTATTTTCCATACAGTATACACGCTGGTATTTTCCATACAGTATACACGCTGGTATTTTCCATACAGTATACACGCTGGTATTTTCCATACAGTATACACGCTGGTATTTTCCATGCAGTATACACGCTGGTATTTTCCATACAGTATACACGCTGGTATTTTCCATACAGTATACACGCTGGTATTTTCCATACAACATACACGCTTATATTTCCATACAGTATACACGCTGGTATTTTCCATACAGTATACACGCTGGTATTTTCCATACAGTATACACGTTTGTATTTTCCATACAGTATACACGCTGGTATTTTCCATGCAGTATACACGCTGGTATTTTCCATACAGTATACACGCTGGTATTTTCCATACAGTATACACGCTGGTATTTTCCATACAACATACACGCTTATATTTCCATACAGTATACACGCTGGTATTTTCCATGCAGTATACACGCTGGTATTTTCCATACAGTATACACGCTGGTATTTTCCATACAACATACACGCTTATATTTCCATACAGTATACACGCTGGTATTTTCCATACAGTATACACGCTGGTATTTTCCATACAGTATACACGCTGGTATTTTCCATACAACATACACGCTTATATTTCCATACAGTATACACGCTGGTATTTTCCATGCAGTATACACGCTGGTATTTTCCATACAGTATACACGCTGGTATTTTCCATACAGTATACACGCTGGTATTTTCCATACAGTATACACGCTGGTATTTTCCATACAGTATACACGCTGGTATTTTCCATACAGTATACACGCTGGTATTTTCCATACAGTATACACGCTGGTATTTTCCATACAGTATACACGCTGGTATTTTCCATACAGTATACACGCTGGTATTTTCCATACAGTATACACGCTGGTATTTTCCATACAGTATACACGCTGGTATTTTCCATACAGTATACACGCTGGTATTTTCCATACAGTATACACGCTGGTATTTTCCATGCAGTATACACGCTGGTATTTTCCATACAGTATACACGCTGGTATTTTCCATACAGTATACACGTTTGTATTTTCCATACAGTATACACGCTGGTATTTTCCATACAGTATACACGCTGGTATTTTCCATACAGTATACACGCTGGTATTTTCCATACAGTATACACGCTGGTATTTTCCATACAGTATACACGTTTGTATTTTCCATACAGTATACACGCTGGTATTTTCCATACAGTATACACGCTGGTATTTTCCATACAGTATACACGCTGGTATTTTCCATACAGTATACACGCTGGTATTTTCCATACAGTATACACGTTTGTATTTTCCATACAGTATACACGCTGGTATTTTCCATGCAGTATACACGCTGGTATTTTCCATACAGTATACACGTTTGTATTTTCCATACAGTATACACGCTGGTATTTTCCATACAGTATACACGCTGGTATTTTCCATACAGTATACACGCTGGTATTTTCCATACAGTATACACGCTGGTATTTTCCATACAGTATACACGCTGGTATTTTCCATGCAGTATACACGCTGGTATTTTCCATACAGTATACACGCTGGTATTTTCCATGCAGTATACACGCTGGTATTTTCCATACAGTATACACGCTGGTATTTTCCATACAGTATACACGCTGGTATTTTCCATACAGTATACACGCTGGTATTTTCCATACAGTATACACGCTGGTATTTTCCATACAGTATACACGCTTGTATTTTCCATACAGTATACACGCTGGTATTTTCCATACAGTATACACGCTGGTATTTTCCATACAGTATACACGCTGGTATTTTCCATACAGTATACACGCTGGTATTTTCCATGCAGTATACACGCTGGTATTTTCCATACAGTATACACGCTGGTATTTTCCATACAGTATACACGCTGGTATTTTCCATACAACATACACGCTTATATTTCCATACAGTATACACGCTGGTATTTTCCATACAGTATACACGCTGGTATTTTCCATACAGTATACACGTTTGTATTTTCCATACAGTATACACGCTGGTATTTTCCATACAGTATACACGCTGGTATTTTCCATACAGTATACACGCTGGTATTTTCCATACAGTATACACGCTGGTATTTTCCATACAGTATACACGCTGGTATTTTCCATGCAATATACACGCTGGTATTTTCCATACAGTATACACGTTTGTATTTTCCATACAGTATACACGCTGGTATTTTCCATACAGTATACACGCTGGTATTTTCCATACAGTATACACGCTGGTATTTTCCATACAGTATACACGCTGGTATTTTCCATACAGTATACACGCTGGTATTTTCCATACAGTATACACGCTGGTATTTTCCATACAGTATACACGCTGGTATTTTCCATGCAGTATACACGCTGGTATTTTCCATACAGTATACACGCTGGTATTTTCCATACAGTATACACGCTGGTATTTTCCATACAACATACACGCTTATATTTCCATACAGTATACACGCTGGTATTTTCCATACAGTATACACGCTGGTATTTTCCATACAGTATACACGTTTGTATTTTCCATACAGTATACACGCTGGTATTTTCCATACAGTATACACGCTGGTATTTTCCATACAGTATACACGCTGGTATTTTCCATACAGTATACACGCTGGTATTTTCCATACAGTATACACGCTGGTATTTTCCATGCAATATACACGCTGGTATTTTCCATACAGTATACACGTTTGTATTTTCCATACAGTATACACGCTGGTATTTTCCATACAGTATACACGCTGGTATTTTCCATACAGTATACACGCTGGTATTTTCCATACATTATACACGCTGGTATTTTCCATACAGTATACACGCTTGCATTTTCCATACAACATACACGCTTATATTTCCATACAACATACACGCTTATATTTCCATACAGTATACACGCTCGTTTTGTCCTTACAGTACATGCTTGTATTTTCATACAATAGAACACGCTTGTATTTTCATACAATAGAACATGCTTGTATTTTGTTCAATAGAATACGCTTGTATTTTCGTACAATAGAACACATGTGTATTTTCATACAGTAGGACACGCTTGGGTTTTCATACAAGGACACGCCCGCATTGTCATACAGTATGACACGCTTGTATTTTCAAGAACACGCTTGGATTTGCATACAGTGTGTACGCTGTGTGTCCTACAGTGTAAGTGCTTTTATCATCCAGGTAGAATGCACGCTTGTCTTGCATACAGTATAGATGCTTGTATTTGCATACAGTATACACTCTCGTTTTCTCTAGAACATGTGATGGTATTTGCATACAAATATGCGATTGTACATTCACACAGTATACGCGCTTGTAAGGTAGGCACGCTTGCATTTTCCATATAGATTACACGCTTGGGTTTCTTACGATGTACACACTCGTGTTTCTCATGCAATATTTACACTGGTGTTTCATACGGTGCACATGACTGTAATTCGTACAGTATGAACGCTTATTCTTTCACACAGTGTACATGCTCGTATTTCCAGTACAGTATACATGCTCATATTTCCAGTACAGTATACATGCTCGTATTTCCAGTACAGTATACATGCTCGTATTTCCAGTACAGTATACATGCTAGTATTTCCAGTACAGTGTACATGCTCGTATTTCCAGTACAGTATACACGCTAGTATTTCCAGTACAGTATACATGCTCGTATTTCCAGTACAGTGTACATGCTCGTATTTCCAGTACAGTATACATGCTCGTATTTCCAGTACAGTATACATGCTCGTATTTCCAGTACAGTATACACGCTAGTATTTCCAGACAGTGTTCTCGTATTTCCAGAACAGTATACACGCTCGTATTTCCAGTATAGTATGCATTCTAGTATTTTCAGGTCAGGATACACGTTCGTATTTCCAGTACAGTAGACACGCTCACTTTTCTATATAATATACGTTCGTATTTTCTTTATACAGTATACACGATTGTATTTTCCGATAGTATTGTCTGAACGGTATGCATGATTGCACTTTCCATAAAGTATACGCGATGGTATCTTCGGTACAGCAGGCACGATTGCATTTTCCGTACAGTTTACATGATTGCACTTTCGGTACAGTATACATGATTGCTTTTTTCCGTACAGTATACACGATTGCTTTTTTCCGTACAGTATACATGATTGCACTTTCCATACAGTATACGCAATTGTATCTTCTGTACAGCAGGCACGGTTGCATTTTCCGTTCAGTATACATGGTGGCATTTTCAGTACAGTATACATGATGGCATTTTCCGGACAGTGTACATGATGGCATTTTCCGTACAGTATACACGATCGCATTTTCCGTACAGTATACACGATGGCATTTTCCGTACGGTACACATGATGGCATTTTCATAACGGTATACACGATGGCATTTCCATTCTGTAGGCACGCTGGTGGTTGCCATGCGGTGTGCATGCCGGTGGTTGTTGTGGGTGCATGCCGGCGGTTGTTGTGGGTGCGTGCACTGGGGTCTACTGTACGGCGGGCATGCCGGTGTTTTCTGTACGGTTTGCCCGCCTGTGGTTGGCATACGGGGTGCGCGCGGGTGTTTTACCATTCGGTGTGTGTGCTGGTAATTAGCACACAGTATACATACTTGTATGTTCCATTCAGTTACACGCTCAGTTTCCATTAGGGATAACACGATTATGGTTTAGATGGTGTGACTTTCAGGTTTCCGATGGCTTAAAACGTTGATGTTGCATTACGAGATTTCATTCATATTTCCATATGCCATGGCATACTATTGTTCACCATAGGGTACAACACGCTCATGTCACATACGTGGCATACGCATAGGTTTCCACATGTTATCATACACTTATGTGTCTATACGGCATAACACGTGGTGTTCCATACGATTAATGCGATCAAATTCCATATAGCTTACACATACCCGTAGGCCTTCCATACGGTATTACACGCTTACCGGGCTATAGTATAACTGGATCATGTTTTCTCACCGTGGTAAGCATAGGTGTCTATGGTAATTGGGTTAGACATGTCTTACTGAGTGCATTTTCACCATTTTGGGTCATGTCCCGTTTACAGGTTGTGGATATTCTAAACCTGCCTGCCACGTCTGCAGGGGAACACATCATTTGGGCTATTGTTTCAGACACGTTTTCCTGAGCAATAGCAGAAGCACACATAGAGGAGTATATACCTGATATGCCTGACTCATTCTCAGGTGGGATATACTACTTGGTTATTGTTGCTGACACGTTTTCAGAGCAATAACATCACCACACATAGGCAGCTGTATACCTGTTATGCCTGTCACGTCCTCAGGTTGGGATGCACTGTATAGTCGTATGTTCTGACACGTTTCCAGGATACGACTGCCATACCGGTATTAAAGTGATCATTTACGGCTGTACTGAGTCTGGTTGCTATAATATGGGTATGTATACCTTATGTAATTTCGCTTACTATCATAGCATTTACTACGGCACATGCGCTACGTAAGTTCGGGCATTCTACGTATAAGTTACCACTTGCATGACGCGATGCTTATCTGCCCTTTTGTTTCGGGTACCCAGTAAAGGTCTCCGTACACGTACGTTATTTTAAGCAGGTTACTTAGTCCTGATTCTACGTTCATGAATAGGTCAGGTTACGTTAACATACCACCGTTATAGGTTCTACGTCAAGCTATCTTACTTTGCATACAGTAGTCATACGCTTACGTCATTGTTACGGGTATGACACTACGTGCTAGACATAGTGCTTACTTTCATGGTAACCACAGTGCACGGATCTTACACGTGATGGTCATTTGCATCAGGCACATAGGCGCATTATCAACCATTTTGTATCGGGCTACGTTTACAGGTTACGGATATTCTCACACTGCCTGCCACGTCTGCAGGGGAATGCATCATTTTGGCTATTGTTTCGGGCACGTTTTCCCGAGCAGTAGCAGCAGGACACATAGAGGAGTATATACCTGATATGCCTGACACGTCCTCAGGTGGGATATACTACTTGGTTATTGTTGCTGACACGTTTTCAGAGCAGTAACGGCACTACACATAGGCAGCTGTATACCCGTCATGCCTGTCATGCCATGCCTGTGGGATGCACTGCATAGTCGTATGTTCTGACTCGTTTGCAGCATACGACTGTTATACCGGTATTAAGTGATCATTTACAGGTGACCTGTGCACACATGTTAACATGGTTCAGTTAGTTGTTTTCTCCCATAGTTATGGTCGTTGATTTAGGGTATAGTTTGTGGTATCGGCAGTATATATCTGTAATGTTCTGTGTCTCATAACACTTGGGTTTCTTTTTAGGGCTCCCTACGGTTGTCAGGTTTTGGCCATAATCCTGGAAACTACATACTAGGTTTACGGATAGTGGGTCATGTGGTACAGTAGGATAGGGAGCGGGTTGGTCAGTCCATTCAGCAAGTTCAGGTGGCGAATATGCACATGGTGTCTAGATGGTAGCTAGGGCTTCTGGTGAGGTAGGTGTCATCATAGGGATGTCCGCAGTAATATCGGATATTCGCTGAGGGGGTTGGGAACATGGCCTGAAGGCTGGGTCGGCATCTCAGGCTCTGGTATCACAAGGGCATATTATACCACTCCCCTAGGCATGCTGTTTTTTGCCCACTTAAGGTGTACCCCTGACGGCGGCACGGGCACACCTCTGCCGCAGATTAGATAAGGTAGGTTATGTCCGGTATTCTTGTTACAGGATAGGAAATAGGGTTATAGTTATCATGGTATGTTAGGTTAGGTAGGCCTACGTTCCATACGCACTAAAAGGCCCTGACCATAAATATACGGTTTTTCACCTGGACCAAAAACCGTGGTAGACTATGGTTTTCTGTCCGGAAAAAAAAAGTAAAAACCTGTATGGTTTGAAAAACGGAGACAACCGTACACATAAGGGTGCATACAGTTTTGAATGGGAAGTCTATGTGCACGGTTTTCTATACGGTTGCATACATTTTTTTTTTATGAAACCGTATGCCGAAACCGTATAGCAAAATCGTGGTGTGGACCCGCCCTTATACAGACTACAGATTCTTCTAAAGTGTCTAGGATTTCAATACCTGTTTAGTCCTGTAGATGGAGATGTTGAGCCGAAGGAATATTACTTCTGAGGAATATTGTAGTCAGCTACATTACGTCTCATTTTTAACTGTTTTGTAACTGACAGCCGGCTCATTCGCAACAAGCCCAATACACAGGGTTATGGTGCAGATGAACCAGATGACATTGAGGTATTACTTACCTGTTCATACAGAGCATTCCTCCCGGGTCAGTGTTTCCCAACCAAGGTACCATGTGGTATGCCAAATCAAAAAGTTTTTCGAAAAGTTTTTTACATTCACCAAATATCTTCAACTTTTCAACCATAACTGGACTGGGACTCTCAGTTATTCGCACCCTAGAAGGCTTGAGCTGCTGCTTATGTCCCTAAAATGGCCACAGACCCAATATAATTGACTGCACTCCCATGAATTTCCCATCTCAGGAGACTTCATAGGACGTAAGGACACCTCTTGGTTCCATTAGTAGACACCTGTGACTTGACGGTTCACCACCTGACGTGCTTAGTACCAGGTGACTCAGTAGTTAACTCCACAGTCTACGGTCTATTTGTCAGTCAACAGATGTAGGTACCTTCATTCTGGAACATCCCTTTTTCTGCAGTGCATCCATTAAAAGCCGAGCAGGTACCCGAGGGTACTCTGGTGGAAAACATATTTTTTTTTAAATCAGCTGGTGCCGGAAAGTTACACAGATTTGTAAATGACTTCTATTAAAAAATCTTTACCCTTCCAGTACTTTTTAGCAGCTGTATGCTACGGAGGAAATTCTTTGCTTTTTGAATTTTTTTTGTCTTGTCCACAGTGCTCTCTGCTGACACCCGATGCCAGTATCAGGAACTGTCCAGAGAAGGAGAAAATCCTCATAGCAAACCTATGCTGCTCTGGAAAGTTCCTGACATGGACTGAGGTGTCAGCAGAGAGCACTGTGGACAAGACAAAAAAAGAAATTCAAAAAGCAAAGAATTTCCTCTGTAGCATACAGCTGCTAATAAGTACTGGAAGGGTAAAGATTTTTCAATAGAAGTCATTTACAAATCTGTTTAACTTTCTGGCAACAGTTCATTTAAAAAAAAAAATTATAATAATTTCCACCAGAGTACCCCTTTAACCCCTTAAGGACGCAGGACGTAAATGTACGTCCTGGTGCGGTGGTACTTAACGCACCAGGACGTACATTTAAGTCCTAAGCATAACCGCGGGCATCGGAGCGATGCCCGTGTCATGCGCGGCTGATCCCGGCTGCTGATCGCAGCCAGGGACCCGCCGGCAATCGCGGGCGTCCGTAATTAACCCCTCAGGTGCCGGGATCAATACAGATCCCGGCATCTGCAGCAGTGCGCGATTTGAATGAATGATCGGATCGCTCGCAGTGCTGCTGCGGGGATCCGATCATTCATAACGCCGCACGGAGGTCCCCTCTCCTTCCTCCGTCCGGCTCCCGGCGTCTCCTGCTCTGGTCTGTGATCGAGCAGACCAGAGCAGAAGATCACCGAAAACACTGATCTGTTCTATGTCCTATACATAGAACAGATCAGTATTAGCAATCATGGTATTGCTATGAATAGTCCCCTATGGGGACTATTCAAGTGTAAAAAAAAAAATGTAAAAATAAAAGTAAAAAAAAAGTGAAAAATCCCCTCCCCCAATAAAAAAGTAAAACGTCCGTTTTTTCCTATTTTACCCCCAAAAAGCGTAAACATTTTTTTAATAGACATATTTGGTATCGCCGCGTGCGTAAATGTCCGAACTATTAAAATAAAATGTTAATGATCCCGTACGGTGAACGGCGTGAACGAAAAAAAAAAAAAGTCCAAAATTCCTACTTTTTTAATACATTTTATTTAAAAAAAAATTATAAAAAATGTATTGAAAGTTTTTTATATGCAAATGTGGTATCAAAAAAAAGTACAGATCATGGCGCAAAAAATGAGCCCCCATACCGCCGCTTATACGGAAAAATAAAAAGTTAGAGGTCATCAAAATAAAGGGATTATAAACGTGCTAATTTGGTAAAAAAGTTTGTGATTTTTTTTAAGCGCAACAATAATATAAAAGTATGTAATAATGGGTATCATTTTAATCGTATTGACCCTCAGAATAAAGAACACATGTCATTTTTACCATAAATTGTACGGCGTGAAAATGAAACCTTCCAAAATTAGCAAAATTGCGTTTTTCGTTTTAATTTCCCCACAAAAATAGTGTTTTTTGGTTGCGCCATACATTTTATGATATAATGAGTGATGTCATTACAAAGGACAACTGGTCGCGCAAAAAACAAGCCCTCATACTAGTCTGTGGATGAAAAAATAAAAGAGTTATGATTTTTAGAAGGCGAGGAGGAAAAAATGAAAACGTAAAAATTTAATTGTCTGAGTCCTTAAGGCCAAAATGGGCTGAGTCCTTAAGGGGTTAATGTCTATTACAATGTATGTGGTCCAGAGCATATTGTGTTCCCCCTCTCACATAGACTGGTCCCCTGCCCTCCTCTCTCTCACACTGATCCACATCATTTCCTCCCTTACACTTCTCCCTCATTTCCCACAGACTGCTTCCTATTATTCATAGACTGCTCCTCATTGCCTCTTCCCGTCTCACAGACTGCTTTCTATTATTCATAGACTGCTCCTTATTGCCTCTTCCCGTCTCACAGACTGCTTCCTATTATTCATAGACTGCTCCTCATTGCCTCTTCCCGTCTCACAGACTGCTTCCTATTATTCATAGACTGCTCCTCATTGCCTCTTCCCGTCTCACAGACTGCTTTCTATTATTCATAGACTGCTCCTTATTGCCTCTTCCCGTCTCACAGACTGCTTCCTATTATTCATAGACTGCTCCTCATTGCCTCTTCCCGTCTCACAGACTGCTTCCTATTATTCATAGACTGCTCCTCATTGCCTCTTCCCGTCTCACAGACTGCTTTCTATTATTCATAGACTGCTCCTCATTGCCTCTTCCCGTCTCACAGACTGCTTTCTATTATTCATAGACTGCTCCTCATTGCCTCTTCCCATCTCACAGACTGCTTCCTATTATTCATAGACGGCTCCTCATTGCCTCTTCCCGTCTCACAGACTGCTTCCTATTATTCATAGACTGCTCCTCATTGCCTCTTCCCGTCTCACAGACTGCTTCCTATTATTCATAGACTGCTCCTCATTGCCTCTTCCCGTCTCACAGACTGCTTCCTATTATTCATAGACTGCTCCTCATTGCCTCTTCCCATCTCACAGACTGCTTCCTATTATTCATAGACTGCTCCTCATTGCCTCTTCCCCTCTCACAGACTGCTTTCTATTATTCATAGACTGCTCCTCATTGCCTCTTCCCATCTCACAGACTGCTTTCTATTATTCATAGACTGCTCCTCATTGCCTCTTCCCGTCTCACAGACTGCTTCCTATTATTCATAGACTGCTCCTCATTGCCTCTTCCCCTCTCACAGACTGCTTCCTATTATTCATAGACTGCTCCTCATTGCCTCTTCCCGTCTCACAGACTGCTTCCTATTATTCATAGACTGCTCCTCATTGCCTCTTCCCCTCTCACAGACTGCTTCCTATTATTCATAGACTGCTCCTCATTGCCTCTTCCCGTCTCACAGACTGCTTTCTATTATTCATAGACGGCTCCTCATTGCCTCTTCCCGTCTCACAGACTGCTTCCTATTATTCATAGACTGCTCCTCATTGCCTCTTCCCGTCTCACAGACTGCTTCCTATTATTCATAGACTGCTCCTCATTGCCTCTTCCCGTCTCACAGACTGCTTCCTATTATTCATAGACTGCTCCTCATTGCCTCTTCCCGTCTCACAGACTGCTTCCTATTATTCATAGACTGCTCCTCATTGCCTCTTCCCGTCTCACAGACTGCTTCCTATTATTTATAGACTGCTCCTTATGCCTCCATCTTTCACAGGTTGCTCCACTTTCCCCCTTATTCACAGTCTGCTCCAAATGTTCCCCTCTCCCTCTCTCATAGACTGCTCTCCATGGGGGAGAGATTTATCAAAACCTGTGCAGAGGCAAACTTGCCCAGGTGCCCATAGCAACCAATCAGATCGCTTCTTTCATTTTTCACAGGCCTTGTTAAAAATGAAAGAAGCGATCTGATTGGTTGCTATGGGCAACTGGGCAAGTTTTCCTCTGCACAGGTTTGGATAAATCTACCCCCATAAGCCTATGTCTTGCAGAATTCTCCACAGAAACTACACCTTCTGCCCAGAGGGGTAAAAATAAATTTGCCCCCCCCCCTTGCGAGACCTACTGAGGAGACCCCTAAGCCCCTCCCCCACAAGGAATGCCACACCCATGCCAATATACCCCACCCATGCCAAATTGCTCCACCCATACTGATATGTACTGCCCATAGGCATTTTCTTTGGACGTATGAAGAGCATCTGTAAGTGATACTAACATTTGTTGTTGTTTTGGTCTTTTTAACCCCTTAAAGGGGCACTCCCCTGGAAAAGATTTTTTTTTTTACAAACTGAAAAGCCACATATCATGAATTCCTTACTTTTGCATTATATCAACTGAAATGTCGCAATGAAAAGTCTCAAAACAAAAAAAAATAATGGCAAGCAAAGCGAGGAAGAGCAAGACTAAAAAGAAAATAACCTCTTATGTGTTCAGGCGCTGCTTAAGCAGCGCCTGAACACATAAGAGGTTATTTTCTTTATAGTACTCTGGTGGAAAACTTTTTTTTTTTAAATCAACTGGTGCCAGAAAGTTAAACAGATTTGTAAATTACTTCTATTTAAAAATCTTAATCCTTCCAGTACTTATCAGCTGATGTACGCTCCACAGGAAGTTCTTTTCTTTGTGAATTTCCTTTCTGTCTGACCACAGTGCTCTCTGCTGACACCTCTGTCCATTTTGGGAACTGTCTGGAGCAGGAGAGGTTTGCTATGGGGTAATTCTGCGGCCTATCGCCGCCCTTCCCAGTAACGATAGGTGCATACACAAAATGACTGAAGGTCCACAAGGTACTTGAACTTGAACTTGGATAAACTTTACTGAAAGGCTTGCGGCACATCCAATGCACAATAACAGTCTCTATATAGTTCAGTGACTGACAGTTGTTGCGGATCTTGAATAGTAATACAAGTCTCTGAATTTAGGGTAATTTGCGAAGATCCGTCCGGATTTAGGGGATAGATAAGGTCCGGTGATCTTGCAGAGTGTTTAGGGATTGATACACTCACGATTCTGAATAGATCAGCCGTTGCCGCAAAGCTCGGGCCTAACTCACTGCGGAAGATAGCTGTGCAGATCCTTCTCTAACAACAGCCCACGAGGAAAGAGCAAACAATGGCCGCCGCTCCCTTATATGGGCAGGGGCGGGGTTGTTCTGATTGGTCCGAATATCTGTCACTCACCGTCACAAAGAATGATGGGTGCAATACGTCACAGGGACCTCCAAAGGTCCTTAAGCAAAAACCATAGAGTTTACCTGATCATGTGACCCGCAGGTCCTGCTACACTCCGGACAGGTAATTAACTAGTTATATACATTAGCACTATTATATTTACATAAATCCTGAATAAACTATTAGTTTAATGGCTATCTAGATGAGAGGTGACAAGGGACAGACCAGACAAAAAGGACCCAACGTCCTAGGGACTCTGGCTATGGGGACCTATATACACAGGTACCGGATAGGATGCGGTACCGGGACACTACACTCATCTACTCTGATCCCCATTAGCTGCCGCTTCCATGTCTCCCAGTCCTGGCTCCTGTCTGCTTCTTCCTACTTCCAATGATGTTTCATTCTTGGGAAAAACCCTTTTGGGGGGGGGGGGGGGGAGACTGACCTCTGGGACCTGACACTTATCCCCTGCTTATTTTCGTAGGGTATAATTACCAAAAAATATTAAAAAAGATACAGTAGTGATGGAAAAAATTGTATTCAACGAAATTTATCTTTTTCATAACAAAATTTTAATTACCGTATTTATCGGGGTATACCACGCACCGGCCTATAACACGCACCCTCATTTTACCAAGGATATTTGGGTAAAAAAAGTTTTTTACCAAATATCCATGGTAAAATGAGGGTGCGTGTGTGCGCGTGTATACCCCGATATACCCCCAGGAAAGGCATGGGGAGAGAGGCCGTCGCTGCCCGGTTCTCTCCCCCTGCCTTTCCTGGGGTCTAGAGCGCTGCTGTCGGCCCTTCTCACCCCCTGGCTATCAGCGCCGCTCCCCTTTCTGTCCCCCTGACTATCGGTGCCGGCGCCGATAGCCAGGGGGAGAGAAGCGGCGCCGACAGCCAGGGGGAGAGAAGGGGCAGTGGCACCCATTGCCGGCACCGCTGCCCCGTTGCCTCCCCCCATCCCCGGTGGCATAATTACCTGAGTCGGGTCCGCGCTGCTGCAGGCCTCCGGCGTGCGTCCCCTGCGTCGTTGCTATGCACGGCGCACTGACGTCATGCGCCGCGCCGTTCAGCGCATAGCAACGACGCCGGGGACGCACGCCGGAGGCCTGCAGCAATAATAGAAATGTACTGTTGTGTGTTTTTTCACTTTATTTTAATTTTTTTTTACATTTTTTAGGTAGTACTACTACTCCCAGTATGGAACACACTGTTCCATGATGGGAGTTGTAGTACCTGTACTAATTGACCGCCCGGGGTCCGTTGCGATCCTCCTGTATAATGTATAGATGCGGTCAGCCGGTTTTCTATGGTCCCCTGCACTGACGTATATATATAAACACCTATTCATATTTCCCACAGAGAGTTGTGATTGGCCAGATGGTTCCGCATCTATACATTATAAAGGAGGATCACAGCTGGTGTTGGATGCAGTAGTACTTGCAGTTAAGGACAGATCACCGCAGGTGTCACTCCTGACACCCGCTGCAATCCTCCTTCATCCCTGAGATTTGGAGCGGCTTTCTCCTGCGCTCGCATCTCTGCTCTGTTCTCCGGCCGGCCACTCGCCATTCATATTTCCCGCTGAGAGCTGTGATTGGCTGCCACCATCCGGCCAATCCCCACTCTGGGCGGAAAATGAGAATTTCTATTCATATCACTGGCCGGCCCAGAGTATAATGCAGAGATGCGAGCGCTGTATAGAGCCGCTCCGCATTTCTGCTATATTATGGACGATCGCATCAGGTGTCAGGAGTGACACCCGGGGTGATCTGTTTATTAGTACAGGAACTACTACTCCCATCATGGAAAATATATATTTTTTTAAAAGTAAAAGACACACACACTACATTTTTATTATTGTTGGTTGGCTACATTTTTGTGCCCTGCCCAGCCACATAAATTGATCCTTGTTTAAAAAAAATTTCATTGTAAAAAATATAAATTTCATTAAATACATTTTTTCCATCACTAATGCATCCTTTTTTTTTTTTTTTTTTTTTTTTGGTACCCAACAAATTTTAAAAACCTGTCAAAGGGGCCAAAAATGCAATTTCCACTCAAAGGCAAAAAAAACACCAGAAAAAATGGAAGAAAAAAATGCCAAACACAGGGAAATGCTGTTGCGTTTTTTCTGGCATTTTTTTCTTGCATTTTTTTTGGGGCCACAACAAACCAAGTGTAAACTTAGCCTTAGTAGCAGCCCCTATTTTTTGCACTAAGAGAGTGGAAGGCCGTGCGACACATTTTGTCGCTTGCGAACTGGGTTGCACAACCCCACTGTGCCTGGTTAGACCTCCGGATATTTCCTGATACCGAAGCCAAAAAAGACAAGATCCCGGAGGACGTCCTGTACATGGTTTATGTGAGTGAAGCAAGAGCTTCATTTTGGGAAACTCTGTGTTAAAGACCTTTCTGCTCAGAGGTAGATGCAGAGAGACATTGAGTGCCCAGATAGCAGCATTAAAATTGTGTTGTAATCATTCAAGAACTTCGCCAACTCACAAAAAAAACGGGATTATATTCCTCATCTGTGTGTTATTCTTATGTGGTGTCCCGGCACCGTATTTCATACTGTGCCTTGGTAATTAGTCCCCAAAGTTAGAGTCCCTAGGACTGTCGGGGTTCGCTTTCCTCATTTAACCCCTAGTCACTCCTTAGTCACCTAATATTTGTAAATATTATCTATCTAAATAAATGTATATGGTATTACTCACTGTTTTAGTGTCGCAGGACCTGCGGGTCATGTGACCGGGTTGTAGAACTCTATGGTTTCTGCTAAAGGACCTTTGGGGGTTTTGGACATGTGATCACCCACAATCCATTGTAACGGTGAGTGACGGCTGATTGGACCAATCCAAAACAGCTCAGCCCCTGCCCATATAAGGGAGCTGCGCCATATTGTCTCTCTCTTGGGTTGCTGACTTTGGACGAGGTAGGACCTCCGCAGTTTACAAAACAAATTACTAGGCCCAAAGCCTTGCGGCTTAGGCCTGCGCTAGAGACGGATAGTTCTTACAATTCCCCGCTATCTCAGCAAGACCTCTGGACCTAACCCAACCTCTAAATCCAGTGGATCTATGCAAATGCAATCTTCCAAATCTAAAGGGAACTTTTCGGTCCTAAGCATCTGTCAGTCACTGCTGTGCTGTTTGTTATCTGGACTGTTACCGTTACTGCATATACAGAAAATCTTCAGTAAAGATTCCTGCAAGTTTTAAGTTTAGCACTGCTGTGGACAATCCATTTATTTTACACTCACCGATCGCTCTTGGGAAGGGTGGCGATAGGCCCAGCATCACTACAGAGTTTAACCCTCACCCTGGCATCACGAGTGACAAGGGTTAACAGCGCCCTTTATTATATTGGACAGCAACACCCCAACTACCCTACACCCCCACAAGGCTTTTCCCACACAGTCCCTCACCACACTTAGTTGTCAAGTAAAAGCCTGAGCTGTGTACTTACAATCTGTAAACCTGTCTAACTGCTTCAAAGGAGCTTCACTGCCTCTGAAAGGTAAATCAAGGCTTTCTTTCTGTGATCCATTTTTTTTCTAATTTCTGCTCACATAGCACCTTTCAAAGCCAATACATCAATATCGTCTTCCTGACATCCACCCCATGCCATCTATAGCAGTACACAGTAAGTTACCCCCCCTCCACCCCCCACAGGCCCACTATATACATATTTGTAGATTTCCCTTCCCAGTGCTATCAAAACATTTACCAGCAACTCCAGACAGACATAAATCATTTCCTGTAGCCCCAACACCACAACATTTTATTTAACCCTCCTCATCCCAAATGATCTCTGCCGGATCCTGTTTTCCTCTATGATCACATAGGAACAGCCGAGTATAATTCCCATCATGTTCTTACAGAGTAAAAGTAAAGTTCGGTTTGGTTCCTCCATCACGGAGCCACAGATGGTGTCATTTCTCATCTTTGTACATGCAGCATTATTTCCCTATTTTAACAATTTTTCATGCTCAGTCTCTAAATGGCACAAAGAAATGCAGCATTTTGCAAGTTAGCTTTATGCTCCAGACCCCGGTTATTTCCAAAAACCAAATGTAGATCACTATAGAACACTATGTACGGTAAGTAAGATCCTGTAGACCAAGTCTGGCCCTTGTTACCATTATGCGAATCCCAAACTACCGTCTCAACCCCTTGTTTCAGTACATTTTCCCAGACAAAAAAGACAACCGGGAGGCAGCGCATTACCCTTGGCAGGTGAGGGAACCAAACAGTATGCTGGATGCACACCCAGGACTTAAGTCAGGGTGGCCGCTCACCTTAAAGTGGAAAAATTGCGCATATCACCCCTTGATTGGGATACCAGATGGAGTTGGATGAGCTGCCAAGCCTGATGGTCACAGGAGCGGATCTACGCGCTGTAGGAACTGGAATACTTGTAGGAAGAAAAAGGACCAATGGATCCAGGCGCTGCTCTATCCAGGTACACACAGGATGCAGGTAAGTATTCTTAATCAAGCAATTTTATTGCTTACAAAACAACAAAAGGATCATGACGCGTTTCGGGGTAAATTCCCCTTCCTCAGATGATTCCCCTTCCTATAGATCATCTGAGGAAGGGGACTTTACCCCGAAACGCGTCATGATCCTTTTGTTGTTTTGTAAGCAATAAAATTGCTTGATTAAGAATACTTACCTGCATCCTGTGTGTACCTGGATAGAGCAGCGCCTGGATCCATTGGTCCTTTTTCTTCCTACAAGTATTCCATGTACTTATATATGTGCAACAAGGGTGGATAATGTGAAATTAACCTTTTCGTGACGCCAGGGCACTGTTAGCCTATACACAGTCCGAGGTTCTAGGGCAATAAATACTCCGATACAATGTTACGGATAACTGTCTTTTACTGAGCAGGGTGCAGATGGTATTACACTGACAGTATGGTGCAGAGTAAGAGGATGCAGCGTAACCCTTTGGGAGCCCTGTTGCCTTGCTGGGACTTGTGGTGCTTTCACCCAATGAATCGATACTGACTTGAGAGACTTGAAGATTGATCCTGGTAGCTAGGGTTCTGTCAAGGTCTTGTAGCTTCCTCCGTCGTGCGGGTGATCCTCGCAGTATGACCAGATAAAGTAGATTTGATCTGGGCTTCTCCTTCATAGGTGAACAGCTGCTTTCGCGCCAGGCAACGGCGCTTGTTCAGACCACTGAAGAAGCGCCATTGCCTGGTGCGAAAGCGACTAATCACCTGTTACCTGCAGACCCTGGATGGGTCTTGGAATGTAATTGCACCGAATAATAAAGAAAGTTTTTCACCACAGAAGCGACACTGAACTGTGAGTGCCCCCTTCTTTCTTTCTGTTGGATAAAAATATACAGTGGTCTCTCAAGTTACAATATTAATTGGTTCTGGGACGACCATTGTATGTTGAGACCATTGTATGTTGAGACCAGAACTCTATGGAAACCATAATCCGAAAATAGGAAAAAGTGAGAATTAAAGATAAATAAGTAGATAACTAATATAGATAAAGCAAATCCTTACATATAAAAGTAAGAAAGATCTGCTGGGAGCTGTAATCACTGTCTATTTAAGTGTTTCCCAAACCAGGGTGTCTCCAGCTGTTGCAAAACTACAACTCCCAGCATGCCCGGACAGCCAAAGGCTGTCCGGGCATGCTGGGACTTGTAGTTTTGCAACAGCTGGGGCCACCCTGCTTGGGAAACACTGGTCTATGAAGAGGACAGGAGCTTCTTCAGGGTCCTGTACAGTACACAGTGTCCTAAAAAAGTAATGGAGTCGCCCTCACCTGGTGGCCAAAGGAGCAGCTAACCCTGGTACAGGTAAAGAGTACAGAACATGTAATACCTCCCTGTACTGTAGGGGGCGCTACCAGACACCAGTCAGTGCATACACTTCAGTAATACAGGTAAAGAGTACAGAACATGTAATACCTCCCTGTACTGTAGGGGGCACTACCAGACACCAGTCAGTGCATACACTTCAGTAATACAGGTAAAGAGTACAGAACATGTAATACCTCCCTGTACTGTAGGGGGCGCTACCAGACACCAGTCAGTGCATACACTTCAGTAATACAGGTAAAGAGTACAGAACATGTAATACCTCCCTGTATTGTAGGGGGCGCTACCAGACACCAGTCAGTGCATACACTTCAGTAATACAGGTAAAGAGTACAGAACATGTAATACCTCCCTGTACTGTAGGGGGCGCTACCAGACTCCAGTCAGTGCATACACTTCAGTAATACAGGTAAAGAGTACAGAACATGTAATACCTCCCTGTACTGTAGGGGGCGCTACCAGACACCAGTCAGTGAATGCCCTTCAGTAATACAGGTAAAGAGTACAGAACATGTAATACCTCCCTGTACTGTAGGGGGCACTACCAGACACCAGTCAGTGCATACACTTCAGTAATACAGGTAAAGAGTACAGAACATGTAATACCTCCCTGTACTGTAGGGGGCGCTACCAGACAGGCAGTGCATGCCCTTCAGTAATACGGGTGTTTTACCTGTGAATGCCCATTCTGATTGGTCGGTTCTTCCAGCCATTGACATGTTTCACAGATCTGGACTGTCTGTAGCATTATATGTTGAGTCTGGTTTCAACTTGCAATGGTCCAGAAAAGACCATTGTATCTTGAAACTATTGTATGTTGAGGCCATTGTAAGTTGAGGGATCACTTTATTAACTCTTAGCAAAGTGCTGGGACAGCATCAAGTCTTTCAGTGGGGCCAACACCTGTGCCGCAGGTCTGCCCGAAGCAGTCTGAAGCCACAGGACAGCCTTTGGTGCTGGGACACCACATATACATGAAGAATAGCACAATTTCTCACCATTATATATCTTGTATATGGGATTTTTCACTAGTTTTTTCCTCTGCAGACTCCATCTCTGCAGTTGTCCCTGTTCTGGTGGTGTAGACCAGCCTCTGTGATGTCTCCAATACACTGCACACACAGAAGGGCATCCTGCTCAGAAGCAGCAGCACGGAGGACATTATAGAGCAGTACTGAGTAGTATAAGCTGTGTTTGGGGGTGAAATATAACATTTACTAGAACTTTCAGAAACTTGCATCTCTCTCTATCTTCCTCTCACTCTGCAGCTAACTCCTTTTCCCCTTCCCTTCTTGCATAATGCAAACTAACAGTTATAGGCTGACAACTAACATTTATTTAGCTTTGACTTCATCTCAAAAATATTTTTATTGCTCCCATTTTTTGTCACTAAGGTCATGAAAGGAACCTATACAACAGTACATGGGGCAGGGACTGAAATGATGGGGCCTAGCCAAAACCATACACAACAGTCTCGTATTATTTTCCCTCTTCACCCAAATGTTGCAGTAGACAATTTGCATTCCGAGGGTAGACTTCTCCAGGCATGCACCAAATTCTTATTCCTGTCTGCCAGATAGTAAGAGACGATCAAATACTCCAGAAAACACGTTTCCTCTGCTCCAGAGTCCATTTACAGCGTGTTTACCCCACTCCAGACACTTGACATTACACAAGGAGAACCTTGAGCTTCAGCATTGTGTTTGCACAGTCTACCATGTGCAGCCAGGATGTTATTTGCTTCTACTTCACAGTCAGAGAATCTCGTAGGGCAGATCTACTATAGAAGTGGTTCTCAAACTTTTTGGCCACTGTACCCCCAAAGGGTGAAAGTGTGTCCACGGGTACCCCTCACGAGTAAATTCGCACAGAACTTATTTTCATACTGGCGTGTGCTTACCTATATACTAATGTGATACTTAATCCCCTTGTGCCATTATTCCCCCCCTCCCTCTGATTCCCTTGTGCTATTATCCCCCCCCCCATCCATCTTAATCCCCTTGTGCCATTATTATCCGATATAGCAAAATGGGATCAGAGGGAGGGGGGAATAACGGCACAAGGGGATTAAAATGGAGAGGGGGGGATAATCATCACCTCCCCCCCCCCCATATTAATCCCCTTGCGCCATTGCCATTATTCTCCCCTTCCTATGATCCCCTTTTGCCATTATCCCTCCCCCCCCCTCCATCTTAATAATGCCCTTGTGCCATTATTTCAACCCCCCATCCCCACCTCATCCATCTTTCCGATGCCCCTGGGCTAATATATATATACATATATATATATATATATATATATATATATATATATATATATACATACACATACAAAACCCCTCCCGCCCTTCCTCCCTCCCATACACTTATTTTTTTACTTTTTTCTTAACATTACTCGGCCTGTTCAGGTATACAGCGCGTCCCGTGTGGCCTGTCCGGGTATACAGTTTGTCTCGGAGTCCCGTTCGGCGGGGCCACACTGACGTGTGACATCCTCCTGGGCTGTGAGAGAAAAGCAGAAAGAGGGCCGACAAGCGGCGCCTCGTGTATTACCCCGAGATAAAAGTGGGAGGTATGAAGAATGGGGGATGACCCCACGGGGCTTATAGATGGCCGCTCACCTCAAAATGGAAAATAACAGGCATATAACCCCTATTTAAAGGGGTACCAATGATGGTGCGTCGCTGCTCAGCCAGTGGGTAGCAGGATCGACCCAGGTTGTCCTGTACATGCAGTAGAGAAGAATGGAAAAGAACCCTTGGATACCGCCGCTGCGACTAGGACATACAGACAATAACGTCCAGGATGAAGTAAAGGATCCTCAGCAGGACCATTTATTAAACAAGAGCAAAATAAAAATAAAATAAGAGCAAAATAAAAAACAATGGATTACGTGTTTCGGGAGGAGCCCTCCCTTCCTCAGATCACGCCCCCTCCCATAGACTTGCATTGAGGGGGTCGGGCGTGACATCATGAGGGGGCGTGGCTATGACGCCACAAGTTCCCGGTGCCAGCTCCAGCATTTGGAACAGTTTGTGGAGTACCCCTTTAAGAACTACAAGTAACAGAAATATTGCAGGAAACCAACCAGTGACACAACCGGGGCCCTTTTGGAGAAAATTACCTTATTGGTGATTACATTTAACCCCTACATAGTAAAGGTATGGGGGACCCCTATACCTCACAAGTAACCTCAGGATTTACCCTTGCTCCAGCCAGACAAGCTTTATGTTACCTGCCAAAATATTGGATTGGGATTAGGACAGAATTTTTCACATAATTCTTTTTCTTAGCATTATTATTTGGCTCAGTAAAGAAAGACCGTTACTGTATAGTTTAACCCTGTGTGGTCTGCCTGCTTCCTACACTTACTATAATGACTTGCTACAACCTACCTTTGGGACAGGGATTATCTGTTGGGACCCCTGGTGTCAAGTGGTGGCATCTCACCAGGCCAACTAGACGAACCCTCACCGGCCAACTAGACGAACCCTCACCGGCCAACTAGTCTCATGATTGTTAAATATTGAGACCTGAGTCACTGTAAAGAAGAGGCAGAAGTGCCCACCTGATGGCCGTGCCCCTTCATTTCTGATCAGTTCTGTTCTGTATTCTTGGAAAGGTGGTGCATGGGTTCTTAGAGAGTCTGTGACACTGTCTATAAAGCTGTGCAACACACAATTGGCTTGACTCAGGGATTGTCTAGATGCTACTGACCCTTACACCACCCCTATTCCCATTCACCCCCCAATAAAATAACCGTATGAACATCATACATAACATAACAACAGAACTAGGGGAAAGACCTGGAGGCACCTCACCCACTCTCTCCATCCTCAAAACACCTGAAAGGGACCTCCTACTTTACCCCTGGCCGTAGGTCACCAGACCCCGGGACACCAATTTCGGAGTCCGTACCCCTCCTTGGGGCGCCATGCCCGCAAGGAAATCACCAAGCTGGGTGCCGCCACCCAGCCAACCAATGACTTCGTCCATCATAAGTCTCCAAATGTGCCTCCAAGCCTCCCCCCCACTCCCGCTGCCGTGACAAGTACACAAAACAAAATACAGGGCTGGCGGGTGGGAACGATCTTCTGTGGCTCTGTCGTGTAGACTGTCCCCTCCACTTTCGCCCCCCCAGCCTTTTAACCCCCCTGTCTGCTCCCCTTGCCTCTCCCTGAACTCCCTGACCTGCACGTAACCCCCTCCTCCTATTAACCCTTTTCCTGCTGCTCAGACACCCCTTGTCATGAGCCCCTCCCATCCAATTCTCTCCTGTCCAGGGCTTTCTTTCTGACCTTTCGTTCTAGTGTTCAGTGGGGCCTCAGCACCTGGACCCCTACCGAGCAAAATTTTTGACACGTCAGAAGTTTGCAAAAATGATAGGTACTGTATGCCTTCAGTAATAAGGCATGTCTTGTATTAGAAGTTGATATTAGATACATGCAGAAGTATTTGGAGCTGGTTTGGGTCATAATACAGCTGCCCTACACTGTACGTCTAACCTACCCAGTCCATCATTTTTGGAGATCAGAAGGGGAGGGCAGATTGGGTGTTCACTTTGTTTTCTTTGTTTCCTTCTCTTTTATGTTTCATTTCTCGACAATCACGTGACCGTTTCCCGAAAGCTCGCTGTGTGTACACACTGAGAGTGCGGAGTTTTGGACTTGGCATAGCTTGAATAGACAGAGAAGCGATAGGACAAGTTAACTGTTTACCTTCCTGGAAATTCCTCTAATGCAAAACTGAACAACCCTCAAACTATTACCCAAGATCCATAATCCCGCACCAGCTGCACAGAACACTGTCTGGTCTATAGATCACATAACTGTCAGGTATAGGTAAAGCTGTGTATGGCTCTTCACTGGGGCCGGAACAGGACCCGCAGTGTGCTCCAGGCCAGCAGCGAGCCCAGCAGTGTTAGGCCCGTTTCACAATACAAAATCCTCCGTTTTTAAACATCCGTATGAAGTTCAGTCTGAAAACCAGCTGAAAACGGCAGTAACAAAATCCTATACGTCTGTTAGAATATCCCATTATAGTCTATGGGATTTTCTAATATCCGTTTTAATCCGTTATAGTCCGTTATTGATAACGGATGTTATTTTGTAACGTAAGATAGTAACGGGAGAAATAGTGCATGAACTGGGAAAGCAGGGTGGCATGCATAGTGCGTGTCACCCTGCTTTTCCAGTCTCCTATAGCCCCAGCAGTGATAGGCTGCTCATCCTCCCTGCACTTCTCACTGCCTTGCCCTCTACCTGCCCCTGCATTGATGTCTTCTCTAACCCCTTACTTTTCCTCAGCCCCCCCCGCCCCCCCCCCCGTCCCCTCTCCATGCCCCCTTCTCTGTACCTGCCTGCCAGACAGTTAATTCATACTTTACCATGACGTTGGACCAGTGGCAGGATGTTTAAAACTCTCAGGCACTCTCAGAGTAAGCCCAGAGTAACGTGATCAGGAAATGTACCTGGAGTCCCATAGACTTGCTGCCCGGGCTCCACTGTTTTACTCTCGGGCTTTGGAGATTGTCGGTATCAGGACATCCCAACACTCTACTATATTTTTATTTGACATATAAGAAACACGTACCAGGTTAATCAAAATATCTCCAGCCGTTTGGACATTTCCTCAGTGTGAATGTGGTGGCCCAGTACAGGATGGTGTTTCCCTGTACTGCTCCTGCCCTGTCAGGCAGAGTCTCTCCATGTCCCCAGGGCCCCCTTTATGTGTTATCCCCTGTGTATATAAGTTGTGATATTAATAATGTAATGTTTCTTTAATTGTGATTGTTACCCAGGAGGTACTAGTGGCCAGGTGACCCCCCAAGTGACCTATGGGCTCCTTGCACAGCCCCCCTATATTACCAGGGGAGGGGCTGCAATCTCTCTCTTAGTTCCTGAGGTCCAGTGCAGTCGTCTCAGTGTGTGTGTCTAGACCTGTGGTCTCCAACCTGCGGACCGCCAGATGTTGCAAAACTGCAACTCCCAGCATGCCCGGACAGCCAACGGCTGTCCGGGCATGCTGGGAGTTGTAGTTTTGTAACATCTGGAGGTCCGCAGGTTGAAGACCACCGGTCTAGAGCATTGGAGGCCTCAAGCCTAAAGTCTGTAGCCACCTGTCAATTGCGAATAAGCCAAAGTCATCTAATTGTCAGTCATCAAGTCAGTCAAGTCAAGTCTACTGTTTAGTCACCGTGGCCTGCACCAAAGTCAGTCTAACTACTGCAAGTCCCAGCAAGCCTGAGAGTTCCCCCTGTGTCACTGGTCACCTCCTTGGGGTATTGGCTGTACTACATAGACTGTGTCACCTGTCTACCCTCAGTAAAGCTACAGTTTGTCCATAACTTGGCGTAGGACCAGCAGTATTATCTTCGGGAGGTTAAGGCTAAACCCTGCCCTGGCGTCACGACAAGAAGGGGTTTATAACATCTGCCCCTTGGGTTATAACATCTACGCTGCACCTCACACCCCAATGCCACATGAACATACCCTAAGACTTTCCCGGATTATTGGGCGCTGGATTATTGTATTTTTCTTCTATTGGTTTATTAATAGTAAACTTCTGTATTCTGAGATCAGTCATCAGTCTCCACAGGAGCTTACAATCTATTTTACCGATAAGAAGGGTAAGTAGATCATAATATGACATTGTCCATTACGAAGTAGATATGGAGGCCTTGTAACAGATTTTGCACTGGGGCCCAGTAGTGAAATGTTACACCTTTGCTGTCTATATGTGTTTGGACCATGTAAGGACCCTTAGTTGAAGAAAGTAGTAACTATTGGAGTTGCAAACAGAGCAGCTACAGTGGGGGGAAAAAGTAGAGGCCTGTAATGTTCATCATAGGTATACCTCAACTATGAGAGACAGAATGGGGGGGAAAGAATACAGGAAATCACATTGTGGGATTTCTAATGAATTAATTGGTAAATTCCTCGCTAAAATAAGTATTTGGTCACCTACAAACAAGCAAGATTTCTGGCTCTCACAGACCTGTGACTTCTTCTTTAAAAGTCTTGAACTTGTTATCAGTATAAAAGACACCTGTCCACAACCTCAAAAAGTCAGACTCCAAACTCCACTAAGGCCAAGACCAAAGAGCTGTCGAAGGACACCAGAAACAGAATTGTAGATCGGCACCAGGCTGGGAAGACTGAATCTGCAATAGGCAAGCAGCTTGGTGTGAAGAAATCAACTGTAGGAGCAATAATCTCCCTCCATCTGGGGCTCCACGTAAGATCTCACCCTGTGGTGTCAAGATGATCACAAGAACGGTGAGCAAAAATCCCAGAACCACACAGGGGGACCTAGTGAATGACCTGCAGAGAGCCGAGACCAAAGTTACAAAGGCTACCATCAGTAACAGACTACACTGCCAGGGACTTAAATCATGCAGTGCCAGAAGTATCCCCCTGCTTAAGCCAGTACATGTCCGGGCCTGTCTGAAGTTTGCTACAGAGCATTAGGACGATCCAGAAGAGGATTGGGAGAATGTCATATGGTCAGATGAAACCAAAGTAGAAATTTTTGGTAAAAACTCAACTCGTTGTGTTTGGAGGAGAAGGAATGCCAAGTTGCATCATAAGAACACAATACCTACTGTGAAGGATGGGGGTGGAAACATAAGGGACCAGGACGACTGATCCGTGTAAAGGAAAGAATGAATGGGGCCATGTAGAGTGAGATTTTGAGTGAAAACCTCCTTCCATCAGCAAGGGCATTGAAGATGAAACGTGGCTGGGTCTTTCAGCATGACAATTTATCCAACAACACACCGCCCAGGCAACGAAGGAGTGGCTTCGTAAGAAGCATTTCAAGGTCCTGGATTGGCCTAGCCAGTCTCCAGATCTCAACCCCATAGAAAACCTTTGGAGGGAGTTGAAAGTCCGTGTTGCCCAGCGACAGCCCCAAAACATCACTGCTCTAGAGGAGATCTGCATGGAGGAATGGGCCAAAATACCAGAAACCTTGTGATGACTTACAGAAAACGTTTGACCTCTATCATTGCCAACAAAGGGGATAGAATAAAGTATTGAGATTAACTTTTGTTATTGACCAAATACTTATTTTCCACTATAATTTGCAAATCAATTCTTTAAAAGTCAGGCAAGTGATTTTATGTTTTTTTTTCTCATTATGTCTCTCATAGTTGAGGTATACCTGGCCCTGAGTCTCAGAGGGCCCACATCCACCTCTGTTGAGAATTTGGCATAGCAGCTACCTCTATTCCAAAGAGAGCAAAGAAATAATAGGCATCCTCTGCACCTTACATATGGACATTTAACCTACCTACCAAACACATCACCTGCCATGGGGCCTCACAGATAAGGGCCTCATCTCCACACAGGCTATAAAGGTGGGAGAAAGTGATCACTAAGGATGAAGAGGTTAGGGAGAAAAGAGAAGACAAAATAATCATACACATCCCATGAAATCCTTTAACATTGATGACAGGCTGGTGCCTGTTGCTTTGAGGCCCATTGGTTACTTAGTGCCCCAGGGAATATTCATAGACCCCATAAAACTTCTTCATCTCCTGTGCACCGGTCATGGACTTTACAGACAGAATTACACATTTCCACTTTCTAATATCTAATGTACATAGGAAAACAAGATGTAAACCAAGTCCACCATCTGTGCTGAGAATCCGGAGATTCAGCAAGTTCTACATTTAGGATTTTCCCCGTTTTCCTCTTTTTCTATTTACTTCTGCTCATCTTCTGTTATCTTAGTCCGTCCTCCTGTGTTGAAATATTTGTCTGCTCTGCTCTGTGCCTCAGTCCCGGGTCTGGCACCATGGGGATATCTACTCTGCTGTGCTGTCTACTATGGGCGACCATATCTTCTCTCATTAAGGCGCAAAGTCCATCGTAAGTTCAAAACAACCCCAAATATGTTGTATCATTTATATAGGACTTATATGGCCATGTGCTTGACTCAACCTTTTCTTACTAATCTCCTACTAATCTTATTTATTCCCTTCACTTTCTCTAAATATCTTCCTCCACTCTCACGTTACTTTAACTCTTTAAGAGGTTTCTACAGTTGTGGCCAAAAGTTTTGAGACTGGAACACATTTTGGCTTTCCCAGTCTTCAGCTTCAGTGTTTTTAGATCTTTTGGTCAGGTGTTTCTATGGTTACTGAAGTACAATTATTAAAATTTCATAAGTTTTAAAACTTTTATCGACCAATATATAAAGTTTATGCAAGGGCTCAATTTTTTAAATGGGCACTGTCATGAAAAATAATTTTTGATATGTTGTAGTACTCAAGTACTACAACATATCTCTTATATACTTTTATTTAAAAAAATGATTTTAAAACATTTTAAAAGCAATTTGAAATTCGGCCACTAGGGGGCGCCCTCCTAGTGGCCGAATGCAGTGCGGAGTGACGTCACTGCAAAATTCCGACTGATTCCGGCAGGGCATCAGTCGAAATTTTGCGCAGGCGCAGTAACAGCCAGGGCTCCGCATCGGCTTCCCGCACTCGCCGACGGCCCTGCTGCAAGGTGCAGGCGGCGCGGGGGGTTGGCTGCTACAGCAAGGTGCGGGAAGTGGTGCTCCAAGGTACGGGGGGTATGGGGAGAGCTGCTGCAAGGTGCGGGGCGCTGCTGCAAGGTGCGGGGCGCTGCTGCAAGGTACGAGCGGGATGGGGGGCGCTGCTGAAAGGTACGGGGGAGGATGGGGGGCGCTGCTGCAAGGTACGGTGGGGGGGTTTACTTACCGAGCGGCAGGAAGAGTCTCCCCCGCACCCGTCTCTCCCGCATCGGCTCCTGGCTCACTCCTTCCCCAATGAAACTCCTGTCCTGGGTGCCTCCAGTTGTTTTACCACTACAACTCCCAGCATGCCCTGACAGCCAATAGATGTCAGGGCATGCTGGGAGTTGTAGTGGTGAAACAGCTGGAGGCACCCTGTTGGGAGAACTAAGGGCGGAAGTCCCCCCCAGCAGGCATCAGTGACGTGGTGCCTGCTGGGGAAGTCTGCCTGGTAGTGAGCATACTACCAGGCAGACTAAATGCCATTTTAAAAATAGTAAAAAATAAAAATAAAGGCAGGGAGGGTGTTAGGGATAGAAGTGCAATAGGCAGGGACAGAAAAAAAAAATCATGATGGTGGGAGCTACCCTTTAAGTGTTGACCCTTCTTCTTATTCAAGACTTCTGCCGTTTGCCTTGGCACGCTGGATATCAGCTTCGGGGCCAAATCCTGACTGGCGACAACCTATTCTTACCTAATCACTGCGCACAAGGTTGATCACAATTTATTTTTTGTGTGGTAGAGGGTGTGATGATGTAGGGCAGATGGAATTATCCTAGGGGCAGATGGGATTAACCCCTTGTATTCGTGACGCCAGGGCACGGTTTAGCCTATAACCACCCGAAGGTATACCGCTGGATCCTGGGCTAGGCACGGGGGCAATAAAGACTCCGAAGCCAAGTTACGGACAACGGTAGCTTTACTGAGTGACAGATGGTAAAGTCTATACAGTTCAGCCAGTGCCCACAGAGGTGACCAGTGACTTCAGAGACCTTAAAGCGCAACTGTCATAAAATTTGGGTGCAATAACCTGCACACAGCCTTTGTACTATGTGCAGGTGGTGGGTATAGCAATATTTTTACCTGAAATTTGCAGGCTTTCATGACTGCAAAAAAGGCTTTTATTCAAAGCCACTGACGGTCGGATAGGCGTGGCGCGAGGTACGCGATGCCACGCCACGCCCACCCCTACCCCGTTTGTCCGTGCTGGGACCTCTGTGTAATTGACACACAGGTCCCAGCGCATGCGCCCTTCAGCTAATCTAACCCGCGCCGCTGTGTGTCATCCAGCAAGCGCTCGCTCCCGCCCCCGTCTTCCTCCTCAGTGCGCATGCGCAGTGCTAGGTGCAGAGGTAATAGTACCAACCATGCGGTTTACTAACAACAATGCAACGCGTTTCGCTGCGCAAGCGCAGCGAAACGCGTTGCATTGTTGTTAATAAACCGTATGGTTGATACTATTACCTCCGTGACTCTTTGCCTTGATCACCGCCGGAATTCCTGCTCCTACGAAGTCCTGTCCCCTCTGTCAATCCAAGTTTCAGGAAGGCTGCAGATGGGCACGTTTGATTTACATACGATTACCATTGTTCTGTAAGTCGGTACACAACCTCTTGTGGTAAGCGGTGATTTGGCGCCTTTTGTTTCTCTCTTCTCTGGGGTCAAGGAGGGCAGAAAAGAAGCCACTGCTCTCCAAGACAAACATCAAGGACAGATGGACATTCTGGAGGACGTACAGGAATTGGACTGCAGAGGACTGGGGGAAGTTATTTTCTCTAATGAAGCCATCTTCACACTGTTTGGGACATCTGGAAGAAGGATTGTCCATAGAAGAAAAGGTTAAGCGCTACCAGGAGTCCTGTGTCATTCCAACAGTAAAGCCGTAGTAAAGATGGGGGGACTTTTCAACCAAGGGAGTAGGCTCACTCACAATTTTGGTGATGAACAAGGTTTTTTTCCAGCATGATGGAGCACCATGTCCCAAGACAGAAGAGATAAGGGTCTCAGAGAACCTCAGAGTCAAGTGGTGAAAAACTTATCCCCTATCCTAAGGATAGGGGATAAGTTTGAGATCGCGGGGGGTCCGACCGCTGGGGCCCCCCGCGATCTCTCTGTATGGGTGCCAGATAGCACGTGCTGACCACCGCACGAAGCGTCGGCCGACACTCCCCCTCAATACAACTCTATGGCAGAGCCGGAGATTGACGAAGGCAGCACTCCGGCTCTGCCATAGAGTTGTATTGAGGGGGCATGTCAGCCACCGCTTCGTGCGGTGGTCAACACGCCCCCTTCCCGCGGGCTGTCGGGGCCCTGTACAGGAGATCACGAGGGGCCCCAGCGGTTGGACCCCCCGCAATCTAAAACCTATCCCCTATCCTTAGGATAGGGGATACGTTTTTCACCACTGGACTACCCCTTTAAATAGCGGGTGGGCAAAAAAAAATACAGAAATTGTGTTAAATTCCCAGCAGTGATGAGGTAAGAAAGGGTTTCCCCCAGTCAGGCTTTGGCCCAGAAGATGATATCCAGCATCCCAGGGTGAAGTGCACGTGTCTTGGAAATTAAGAAGGGTCAATTTACAAACTTATGAAGTGCTTATAATTGTACTTCAGTTACCATGGAAACATCTGACTAAAAGATCTAAAAACACTAAACCTTTTGTTCTTAAAAGATTAAAAAAAAACGTTCATTATTTTAAAAAGTGAGAATAATAGCAGCAAATTACTGTGCAGATACACAACTAGTGTCCATGTCAGGAGGAGTGTCCAGAGCTCGGCAGTTTGCTACTAGTACACAAATAGTTATTTCCTCCCTTACTTCTCTAGCTAATCACAGCACATCACATACTCCTTTTGGCTATGCCATACCATCTGTTGGTAAAAGTGCACTGGCTTACACTATGTTGGGCTGATAATTTTTACAGTACACTACTATAAATGCCATGTGGTGGTAGAAGGGGTTACTGATAAACTGGGTTTTGCAAGATGATATGTGAGTATATGTAAAGGAAACAGCAGGGCAGCAAGGAAAGGGTTATTCTGAGCACTTAACGTGCTGGCTCTGTGCTGGAAGATGATACATACAGTACATTATTATAAATGACATGTGGCGGACGAAGGTATTATTGTGTTTTCAAGGTGCTATAAGCAAAAAGGAAATAGACAGCAAAGCAAGGAAAGGTCTACAATAAGCACTGCTGCTGTGAATATGAGAGGGAAGCCTTGATTTACCTTGTATGGACAGTGCAGATCCTCTGGAAACTCTGGCACCTAGATTTTGTGAACCAGTTTATCCCTCCTAGAGTCTCCATTCATTTCTATGGAAGTGACAACCCTGGATAAAACAATATAATGTAGTGGCCTATGATCGAGAACATGTAATCTAAAGGTGGGCCCACTGGTGATCAACTGTTACTCCTGTGGGAAGTATTGGGTGGCAACACATTTTCTCTACAGTGACCACTGCAAGAAGAATGCAGTATTATGTGCTCTGCAGCACTGATCTCTGGCTCATAAGGGGGGTCCTAAGTGGGAGAGCCCCTTTCTATGATGTCTATAATAACAATATCCTTCTTCTCTCATCTGCAGGTTCCTGATCACCGCCCCTCGTCTTCTGCACCTTGGTGTGGGGGAGGATGTGTGGGTGCAAGTGGAGTGGCCCCAGGGCTTTAAGGCTTCCAATAGTGACATCAAAGTGGAAATGTACCTGAGGAACCAAAAGAATTATGCGGAGTGTACCACAAGATATACCGCGACCCTGAACAATGGCAACAACTACATCACCAAGCAGACAATAGAGGTAAAGACAATGAGGTCCATCTGCTCCCTCTGGTCAGTGACGGGTCTGTTGTCTATACTTAAGATGTAAGAGAAACATAATCTAATCTTCTCAATGTTAAATATCTTGCTGGGTAATAACCAGTATAGTCGCCATTACAGGCCCAATAGGGTTCAGCAGGGTTTTCTTATTTTAACTAGACAGCATTGTACACAGTATGTCTCTGGTATCACCCAGTCCTTGTGTCCCTAGCTGAGTCCTGAGAGGGCCGCACTGTGTAAACTGAATGAGAAGAGGAGTGAGCGCTACGTCCAGCTGGTAGTAAGTAGCGCCTCTATCTCCGCAAAACCTCAAGTGGTCTCCATACCCGTGGCCTACAAAAGAGGATACATCTTCATCCAGACTGACAAGAGTATATATACTCCCAAGGAAACAGGTATGTGCTCTACCTATCTATAGCAGGAAATGCAGCAGCACTGGGACTTGGGCCTTGGTTAAGCCTTCACCGTATACCATGCGTTACCTTGAATGTGCTGCTCCTTTTCTGAACTCTATCTATCTGTCTCACATCTATCTATCTATCTATCTGTCTCATATCTATCTATCTCATATCTATCTATCTATCTATCTCATGTCTATCTATCTATCTCATATCTATCTATCTCATGTCTATCTATCTATCTATCTATCTCATATCTATCTGTCTCATATCTATCTATTTGTCTTTCTCATATCTATGTATCTATCTCATATCTATCCTTCTCTTTCATATCTATCTATCTATTTATCTCATATCTATCTGTGGTGCGCCACAGGGGTGCGATGTGAGGTGTATGGGACAGATGTTGTAGCCCGGGGCAGATGGTGTTAACCCCTAAATGTTCCTGATGCCATGGCGTGGTTTTTCCGATAACCACCCGGACAGTAGTACCGCTAGTCCTAGTTAGGCAGGTCAAATAAGAGTCCAAGGCCAGGTTAGGGTTAACGGTAGCTTTACTGAGGTAGACAGGTGGTAATAGTCTTTACAGACAGCAGACAGAGATGACTTACTGACTTGTGGCTGTAATTTAGGTTGAGGCCTCCAGATGTGCTGGACACTGACTCTGAGACGTCTGGACTGGACTTGACCTCAGGATCTAAGAGAGTGATTGTAGAACCTCCCCCTCTTATAAAGGGGGCTGAGCAAGGAGCCCATAGGCTAGCTGCGGGTCATCTGGTCACCTGGTGCTCTCTGGGTAACAAAACATGTGACATAAACATGTGACAACCATTATCATGTGATCAATAACCATGTGACAATATCAAAGGTCCTTCACACATAATATACAATTATACAGATTATAGGAGTACAATGCAGGTGAGACTGGGGGCGTACAGGGACTCAACCTGACAGGACTGTGAGATGATATCCCGTACTGGATACACATCACATCTATCTATCTATCTATCTATCTCTCTTATATCTATCTATCTATCTATCTCTCTTATATCTATCTATCTAATATCTGTCTATCTATCTCATATCTATCTATCTCTCATATCTATCTATCTATCTCATATCTATCTATCTATCTATCTCATATCTATATCTATCTATCTTATATCTATCTCATATCTATCTATCTCATATCTATCTATCTCATATCTATCTATCTCTCTTCTATCTATCTATCTCATATCTATCTATCTCTCTTCTATCTATCTATCTATCTATCTATCTCATATCTATTTCATATCTATGTATTTTTCTTATTTGGATTTTTTCTCTCCAGTTAACTTTCGAGTGTTTACTCTGGATCACATGATGAGACCCAAAATGGAGCCGACCACTTGCGCTGTGTTTGTGAGTACTCATAGATATAGCATAATCATGGCAATGTATGTGAAATGCAAACTAAAACACTACATAGGACTGACTACCTCTCCTAGATGCCCTAAATGTAGCTGTCCGTGCATGTTGGGAGTTGTAGTTTTGCAACATCTGGAGGACCACAGTTTGGAGACAACTGTTGAAGTCAGTGTTGGCAGTCAGAGCCCAGACCTTGCAATGAAGACTTATTATGTCCCATTATGAAATATTTAATACCCTCTTCAAACTAGTTGTCCAGTTTGGAAAACCCGTTGTCTCACCCTGTATTAGGAGGTTCAGTGGAGGGTGTCCCGGGTGCAGGACCTTTATCTCTTGGCCAGAGAATCTCTCGCACTGGAGGACCTGCTTTGCAATACACAGACAATCCATTGATATGAATGGGCACAGTGTAATGCTTAGTTTTCCCTGTGGTGGCGCTATAGAAAAAGTAATCACTGAGGGTCACAGCAGGGAACACTTTTATGATCAACTTATTTTCAAGAGATCTTTAGAATAAGTATGGATTGTCTATTGTGGAGAACCCCTTTTCAATGGAACCTGTCACCATGAAAATGTTATACAATCTATCGGCATCATGTTCTAGAGCAGGAGGAGCTGAGAAGATTGATATATACATTTGTGGAAAAAGATTTAGTAAATCTAGTCATTTATCATTTGAAATCTCTGATCTTTCCATGCTTAGGAGTCCTTCATTGAGTGGCACCACCCACTGGACTCCAAAGAATAGAAAGATCAGGTATTTCCACCAATAAGTATCATGTTATACTATATCTTTTTCTCACAAATATATATATCAATCTGCTCAGAACTTACTGCTCCATAACCTGACACTGATAGATCAGAAAGCCCTTTCATGGTGGTAGGTTCCCTTTAAGCGATTTTTCTCTTTTAGGCCATGTTCACACTACGGAATTCTCACGGAATTCCGCGAGCGGAATTCCGCAGTGTGAACTTAGCATTAGTGTGAATGGGTTTCCGCGAGAACCGCTCACACTGCGGAATTTCCGTGGCAGACAAATCCACCGCTGAAATTGTTCCGCGCAAAGAAAGAACATGTTCATTCTTTGCGCGGATTCCGCGAGCACTGCATAGCCGTCAATGGTGATGGCTCAGTGCCCCACGGCCCTAGCGTCGAAGCACCCTCGCGGCAGCCGCCAGGTGGAATTCAGCGAGCGGAGATTCCGTAGTGTGAACGAGCCCTTAGGGGTTGTCTTATGTTCTTCTCTCTTTGGACACTTTTTGTTTGTTGTCTGCTCTGTTGTTCTGATGAACTTTGACTAAGACTATGAGACTGACATTCATAATTTAAGCTCACGATTAGTATTAGACTAAGAACTTAAAATTCCATATTTCAGAGCCTTAAGCAATTCTTCCTTTATAATATGGTATATGACAGAAAGTGTCACCATCTATTCCTACAACCACAGATATACGTTAGTAATGCGTCTATCGGTGCTGAATTCCGGATATTAAAATCCTTGGTAGGCCTCTTTACGAAATCTGGAGAAGAAGAAGACACCGTACAGGTCCATAAATGCTTATAGGTACAGGTCTGTAATACAGCAGTGGGCATTAGGTAGAGGTAGCAGTCTGCATGCTGGGGAAGAGGGGGATCAGGGGGTGTCAGTATGCCACTTTTCCACTGCCAGGTTATTTAGAGAGAGAACGACTGAATCTGTTCCCTTGTTATGGAAGAGCCCAGATACTCCTCTGACCCGGGGCTTGGAAGTGCCCCGACCCTTCTACACAGACTAAAACCAATGATGACTCTTGTCACTTTTACTTCACTTTTTCCATGTTTGTAACTCACATTTTTTCATCTTGAATTTTATTCCTGACATTGATATCACTAAGAATGCCGAAGGCTTAAAAGTAACAAGTTTCACAAAGCAGGCGTCCATAATACCTGGAAAGATCCAGATTCCGGATATCGCATCGTAAGTCGTCTTTTATTCTACATCTAAGACATTTCCATAAACATTACTTATTTTGTACTGATTACTATTATCTATCTATCTCATATCTATCTATCTATCTATCTCATATCTATCTATCTCATATCTATCTATCTATCGCATATCTATCTATCTATCTCATATCTATCTATCTCATATCTATCTATCTATCTATCTCATATATATCTCATATCTATCTATCTCATATCTATCTATCTATCTCATATCTATCTATCTATCGCATATCTATCTATCTATCTCATATCTATCTATCTCATATCTATCTATCGCATATCTATCTATCTATCTCATATCTATCTATCTCATATCTATCTATCTCATATCTATCTATCTATCTCATATCTATCTGTCTCATATCTCATATCTATCTATCCTATCTATCCTATCTATCTATCTATCTATCTCATATCTATCTGTCTCATATCTCATATCTATCTATCCTATCTATCCTATCTATCTATCTATCTATCTATCTATCTCATATCTATCTATCTATCTATCTATCTCATATCTATCTATCTATCTATCTCATATCTATCTATCTATCTCATATCTATCTATCTATCTATCTCATATCTATCTATCCTATCTATCTATCTCATATCTATCTATCCTATCTATCCTATCTATCTATCTATCTCATATCTATCTATCCTATCTATCCATCCATCCCATATTTATCTATTTGAAATACAATATGTATTTCTGTATTTATAAATGTAAATATTAAGGAGATTATTGTGACTCTATTAAAGGGGCAAACTGTTCCAAACACTGGAGCCAGCGCCACGCCACTTCACGAGCTCCCGGTACCGGCTCCAGCGCTCAGAACAGTTTGAGCAGCGGAGTAACCCTTTAAGTAATTCCTCTGTGAAACAAGACAATTACAGACCAATTCATTTCAAACAGATTAGATTTTATCAGAATTTCTTTGCATAGAGTAGCACAGCATTCTTGACGGTTTCAGTTCACAGTTAAAGGGGTACTCCATCACTAAGACATCTTATCCCCTATCCCAAGGATAGGGGATAACATAAGATGCCTGATCGCGGGGGTCCCGCCGCTGGGGACCACCGTGATCTTCCATGCCGCACCCCGTTAGAATCAGCCCCCGGAGTGTGCTCGCTCCGGGTCTTATTACTGGCGATCACGGGGACGGAGCATAGAGACGTCACGGCTCCGCCCCCATGTGACGTCACGCTCCGCCCCCTCAATGCAAGCCTATGGAGGGGGGTGTGACAGAAGGAAAATCTTCTCCCATAGAAGTGGATGAGAGTGAAAAAACGCCAAGAAACACGCCATGTGGGTTTTAACTTTGGTGTTTTTGCAGGCAGTTTTTATTCTTTTTTGGACTTTAGCGATCCAAAAAAGTGATGGAGATACATTTTTAAATAAAATTTCATAGGGTACCATTAAAAAAAAATTATAAAAAAGATACAGTAGTGATGGAAAAAAATGATATTTAATGAAATTTATCTTTTTTATAAGGAAATTTTTCTTAATTTAAAACAGAGATCAATTTATGTGGGCGGGCAGGGAACTAAAAATGTAGCCGGCAATAATAAAAATTTAGAAAGGGGACATTTAAATGTAAAAATAATATATTTGTAATAATTAATTTTGTTAAACTTTTTATTAATAATGTAGTTTAAAAATGTGTCGAATTAAGTGTGTTTTTCACTTTTTTTCTTTATTTTTTACATTTTTTAGGTAGTACTACTACTCCCAGTATGCAACACACTGTTCCATGATGGGAGTAGTAGTACATGTACTAATTGACAAATTGCCTGTGTCACTTCTGACACCCGTTGCGATCCTCCAATATAATGTATAGATGCGGCCGGCCGCTCTTCTATGGTCCCCTGCACTGCCGTATATATACACACATATTCATATTTCCCACAGAGAGCTGTGATTGGTCAGATGGTTCCAGCCAATCACAACTCTCTGTGGGAAATATGAATAGGTATATATATATATATATATGTCAGTGCAGGGGACCATAGAAGAGCGCCAGCCCACATCTATAAATTATACAGGAGGATCACAGCTGGTGTCAAGAGTGACACCCGCTGGGATCTTTCCTTAACTGCAAGTACTACAGCTCCGAACATGGAGCACACTCTTCTCCATGTTGGGAGCAGTAGTACCGACAGTTAAGGACGGATCACAGCGGGTGTCACTCCTGACACCCGCTGTGATCGTCCTTCATCCCTCAGATTCTGAACAGCTTTTTCCTTCGCTCCGCACCTCTGCACTATACTCGGGCCAGTGATATGAATAGAACATCACTCATTCATATTTCCCTCTGAGAGCTGTGATTGGCTGCCACCATCCGGCCAATCCCCACTCTGGGCGGAAAATAGGAATGAGTGATGTGAATTTCTATTCATATCACTGGCCGTCCCGGAGTTCAGAGCAGAGATGCGAGCGCTGTATAGAGCCACTCTGCATCTCTGCAATAGATAGGACAATCGCATCAGGTGTCAAGAGTACATTAGTACAGGAACTACCACTCCCATTATGGAACAGTGTGTTCCATGCTGGGAGTAGTAGTACTACCTAAAAAAAA
>NC_079197.1:169521372-169628978 GCF_029499605.1 Hyla sarda | reverse complement strand
GGGAGAAAAGGATCTGCGTGAATTTCATCATGGTCACTGCGACAATATGATATATTTGGAGCAGCACCACCAAAAAAAATAACGCATCTAGACAAACAACAAAATGATCTAGTCAAGACCATTATTGAGAAATAAACCCCCCCCCCCCCTCCTTCTGCTTTGGAAAACAAGGTTACCCACATGGCTGGTTGGTGACCCTATCCAACCAAAAGAGTGGGGGTTACGGGGATACGGTTCTTCTCTGGGAAATCTACAGGGTGCGCCATTTATATGGATACACCGTAATAAAATGGGAATGGTTGGTGAGATTAACTTCCTGTTTGTGGCACATTAGTATATGTGAGGGGGGAAACTTTTCAGGATGGGTGGTGACCATGGCGGCCATTTTGAAGTCGGCCATTTTGAATCCAACTTTTGTTTTTTTCAATAAGAAGAGGGTCATGTGACACATCAAACTTATTGGGAATTTCACAAGAGAAACAATGATGTTCTTGGTTTTAACGTAACTTTATTCTTTCATGAGTTATTTACAAGTTTCTGACCACTTATAAAATGTGTTCAATGATCTGCCCATTGTGTTGGATTGTCAATGCAACCCTCTTCTCTATATACTGCTATATACTACTATATACACCGCAGGAGAAATGCTAGCACAGGCTTCCAGTATCCATATACACTGCTATATACTACTATATACACCGCAGGAGAAATGCTAGCACAGGCTTCCAGTATCCGTATACACTGCTATATACTACTATATACACCGCAGGAGAAATGCTAGCACAGGCTTCCAGTATCCGTATACACTGCTATATACTACTATATACACCGCAGGAGAAATGCTAGCACAGGCTTCCAGTGTCCGTATACACTGCTATATACTACTATATACACCGCAGGAGAAATGCTAGCACAGGCTTCCAGTATCCGTATACACTGCTATATACTACTATATACACCGCAGGAGAAATGCTAGTACAGGCTTCCAGTATCCGTATACACTGCTATATACTACTATATACACCGCAGGAGAAATGCTAGCACAGGCTTCCAGTGTCCGTATACACTGCTATATACTACTATATACACCGCAGGAGAAATGCTAGCACAGGCTTCCAGTATCCGTATACACTGCTATATACTACTATATACACCGCAGGAGAAATGCTAGCACAGGCTTCCAGTATCCGTATACACTGCTATATACTACTATATACACCGCAGGAGAAATGCTAGCACAGGCTTCCAGTATCCATATACACTGCTATATACTACTATATACACCGCAGGAGAAATGCTAACACAGGCTTCCAGTATCCGTATACACTGCTATATACTACTATATACACCGCAGGAGAAATGCTAGCACAGGCTTCCAGTATCCGTATACACTGCTATATATTACTATCCAACAACATGGGCAGCACATTGAACACATTTTATAAGTGGTCAGAAACTTGTACATAACTCCTGAAAGAATAAAGTTACGTTAAAACCAAGCACATCATTGTTTTTCAATAAGTTTGATGTGTCACATGACCCTCTTCCGATTGAAAAAAACAAAAGTTGGATTCAAAATGGCCGACTTCAAAATGGTCGCCATGGTCACCACCCATCCTGAAAAGTTTCCCCCCCTCACATATACTAATGTGCCACAAACAGGAAGTTAATATCACCAACCATTCCCATTTTATTAAGGTCTATCCATAGAAATGGCCCACCCTGTACACAGGTCCTATTTCAGCAAGATCGGCCAACCAACTTAAATGTACAGGAACCTCTTCACTCTGTGACTCCGTGTATTTTTGTATTCTATACTTTTACATTTATAACAATTGTCTCTTGTTTCTGATTGATCCAGATATGTGTATGGAGAGGATGTGAATGGCGTCACATACATACGCCTGGGGATAATAGGTCAGGATGGGCAGAAGACTTTACTTCAAGGCTTGGAGCAGAACGTGAAGGTGATTATGGTTCTTGCCTAACTAAACATTTATACAAAGTCCTGTCCAGTCCAAAATATATATTTTATATATATATATATATATATATATATATATAATATATATAAATGAGGCATAATATTGAAATAATTAAAGGGGTATTCTGGGCAAAAACATTTTAGCCCCTATCCAAAGCATAGGGGATAAGATGTCTTATTGCGGGGGGCCCACTGCTGGGACCCCCCGCAATCTCCTTGCAGAACCCGCATTCTATGCGGGGACTGCGTCTCTAGTTTCGGAAACCTCCGGGTTTCCAGGACTGGGGACATGATGTCATGCCACGCCCCCTCCATTCATGTCTATGGGAGGGGGCGTGACGGCAGTCACGCCCCCTCCCATAGACATGAATGGAGGGGGCGTGGCATGACGGCACGTTCCCAATCCCAGAAACCCGGAGGTCAAAAGGAACAGTGTAATACTTAATTTCCCCTGTGGGGGCACTGCAGCGTAATTACACTTGTGCTGATAGGTATACCCACAGATCACAGCTGACTGAGGGCATCCCAGAAGTGCCAGAAGACCTTTTAATTGGCTTATTTTGTGGAAGATGGACAATAACTTTGTAATTTGAAAAAAAAAATAAAATGCCATTATTTTCTATTTTTTATATCAACTGGCTCCAGAAAGTTAAACAGATTTGTAAATGACTTCTATTAAAAATTTGTAATCCTTTCAATAATTATCAGCTGCTGAAGTTGAGTTGTTTTTTTTCTGTCTGGCAACAGTGCTCTCTGCTGACCTCTCTGCTTGTCTCGGGAACTGCACAGAGTAGAAGAGGTTTGCTATGGGGATTTCCTTCTAAACTGGGCGGTTCCCGAGACAGGTGTCATCAGAGAGCACTTAGACAGAAAAGAACAACTCAACTTTATCAGCTCATAAGTACCGAAAGGATTAATATTTTTTTTTATAGAAGTCATTTACAAATCTGTTTAACTTTCTGAAGCCAGTTGATATACATAAAAAAAAAGTTTCTTCCTGGATAACCCCTTTAAATGTTTGGTGAACAATTCTGGATGACTGACTACCGTACTTTTTCATGGTCTCTTTCAGCTGACGGATGGAGAAGGCTCTGTTGTGGTTCTTAAAGACGACATTGTAAAGAAAATTAACCAACCTGAGGAAAACCTGGTGGGGTCCACCTTTTACATTGCAGTCAGTGTAATGGAGGCAGCGTGTAAGTCCCATCTAAGTCCTAGCAACTGCACACACACCATATGTGCTATATACGTCAATTATACACATTTGCAGAGTGTATTATATTCTATTTGCAGTCCTTTTTAGTACTTAAAGGGGTACTCTGGTGGAGAACTTTTTTTTTTTTTTTTTTTAATGAACTGTTTTTTTTGTTCTTCTCCTAGCTGGAACTTTAGAAGAGAAGGAGATCACTTCCGTGAAATTTGTAACATCGCCCTACATTTTGGATTTATCCAAAACCAGGCGGTATTTTAACCCTGGATCTCCAATGTCAGTTGTGGTAAGAGTTTACAGTTCGTTTGTTTTTTACCTGACATTGTCCTCTGCCGATCAATAAAACTATGTGGTCTGGATATGGTAAAATACTATACAAAATTAACCTTGCAAAATGACACTTGGCTAAGGAAATCTTTACACAATTTGTTTCATGAATGCAAAACGAAAAAACTTTAAATCATCTTCATAAAAAATGTTTCACCATTAGAAAATGATGTGAGGTCTGCGGCAGGGCCCTTGTCGCACACTGGTCACTAGATAAAATGTTTACAATGGTATAAAATACTAAAAATATAAAATATACACAGTGGTATTGCACTTCAACAATTGGACAATGAGACAATGAAAGTGCGGCAATGGGACAGTGCAAACAGTATCTGTTTAGTTATACTGTAAAGTCATATTATAGGAGCCGGGATTAATCCAGATGAAAGCGCATGGCAAAAAATATTCCAATAGGGCAATTTTCAGTAGTGCTGGAGAATCCCAGATTGGGGCCCACTATAAATGTTTTTAGGTGCAGAGATACAGGCGATGCCCCCTCTACCCCGGCGGCACGGGGACTGAATGCAAGAGGGCAATCGCTATACAGGTCAGGCACTTGTATCTGACCGGCTACAGTGTGCACGGTCAGATGTGTGCGGCTGTGCTTGCAATCTGGATGCACGTCCCTCTGTCCCGGCGGCACGGAAGAAATGTAGGAGGGGTGATAGGATCCGGTGCTGGGGGTTGGAGATGATGGCCGGGAAGCAGCGTGTGGCAGCGATCGTAGCAGCGTATGGCAGCGCTGGAGGTATCCTCTCTACCCCGATGGCACAGGGAGCAGGTGAGAGGGTAGGTGAGGACTGTAACAGTCTTCCTGAACCTCCACAATTGAAAAAGGGGACGCAGCTCCCCGAAACGCGTCTGGTGTTAAGACAACCCTGCGCATCATCTAAGACAATCGTTACTACATTGCCGGTCCTCACCTACCCTCTCACCTGCTCCCCGTGCCGTCGGGTAGAGAGGATACCTTCAGCGCTGCCATACGCTGCTACGATCGCTATGCTTCACAGCGCTGCCACACGCTGCTTCCCAGCCATCATCTCCAACCCCCAGCACCGGATCCTATCACCCCTCCTACATTTCTTCCGTGCCGCCGGGACAGAGGGACGTGCATCCAGATTGCAAGCACAGCCGCACACATCTGACCGTGCACACTGTAGCCGGTCAGATACAAGTGCCTGACCTGTATAGCGATTGCCCTCTTGCATTCAGTCCCCGTGCCGCCGGGGTAGAGGGGACATCGCCTGTATCTCTGCACCTAAAAACATTTATAGTGGGCCCCAATCTGGGAGGCTCCAGCACTACTGAAAATTGCCCTATTGGAATATTTTTTGCCATGCGCTTTCATCTGGATTAATCCCGGCTCCTATAATATGACTTTACAGTATAACTAAACAGATACTGTTTGCACTGTCCCATTGCCGCACTTTCATTGTCTCATTGTCCAATTGTTGAAGTGCAATACCACTGTGTATATTTTATATTTTTAGTATTTTATACCATTGTAAACATTTTATCTAGTGACCAGTGTGCGACAAGGGCCCTGCCGCAGACCTCACATCATTTTCTAAATAAATGTCATTATTTTATGGTATTTTAGACATGTTTTCTCTTTCTCTTCTTTCTAATTTTTGACCATATATCTTTTACTCTTACCTAGCCTAGCAGGACTGATTCCCTTTTTATACTATTAGTACTCTTTTTTGGCACATGGGTATGTGCAACGCAGGATCCTCGGTATAGGTTTTCCCTCTTTTTTACGTTGAGCTCCCACATTTTTTGTATATAGCTCAGATAGTAGATGGGGAGGAGGGGGTGGAGAGAATCCTTTGGGGACAGCTCACACAGGGTGGAGAGAGAGAGGAGAGCCAATACAAGGCAGTCTGCAGAGGAGACAGATAAGATACCTTTGTCCGACAGACTTTCAACTCTCTCATTGCTAGAGATTGCAGTAGGGGGTAGGTAGTTATAGATTAGCTGAGATAATTCCCCTCTAGGCGCAAAGTTCTCCGAATGGAATCAAGCAGAGTGAGGTATTAAAAATTAAAGTTTTTTTATTTGTAAAACCAATGACGCGTTTCGGGTATACACCCTTCCTCAGATTGGCATCGCGATGCCAGTCTGAGGAAGGGTGTATACCCGAAACACGTCATTGGTTTTACAAATAAAAAACTTAAATTTTTAATACATCACTCTGCTTGATTCCATTTGGAGAATTTTGCGCCTAGAGGGGAATTTTCCTACTTTTCTTAGTCTTATCATTTGTGGACGGACACCAGCCCCTGTCCATCTTCCCCTGCCACTGCAACTCCTCCGGGAATCCAGAGAACGTCTGTACCCATTGCTTTGGGTTATTTGTGCATAATCTTTGCGCTCCAGGTGAGCACATCTCTCCTTGCTTTAGCTCAGATAATGGATGGGAAGGAGAAGAGAATTCATTGAAGACAGTTCACACAGGCTGGAGACAGAGAGTAGAGCCAATAAAAGGCAGTCTGCAGGGGAGAAAGATAAGATAAGTCCTTCAGACAGACTTTCTACTCTTTTATTGCTAGAGATAGTAGTAGCAAGGGGTTCATAGACAGCTCACACAGGCTGAAGAAAGAGAGGACAGCCGATACAAGGCAGTATGCAGAAGAGAATCATATAGTCTGTGTACAAGTATACAAGCTGCATCACACATTAGATAGTTGGCCGTTACTACGTAATTGGCCAATTTTGATGGCAATAGCCAATCATCTAATGTGTTTGATAGCCTCCCAACTCTCCCCCAAGAGAAGATGTTAAGAAGAGGATATAAAGAGGTACTTGGAAGCGGCTTTACTCCCCCTCTTCATTCAGAACAAATGCATGTTGAACCAAGCTAAGCATCCTTGTGTCTGGTGATGGGGGATGGGGGGGTCATAAGAGATAGCTATTAGCTGAATGAACGAACCATTAGCCAACAGCTATCTTATGTATATGGCACCTTCACACAAAGTAAAAGTAAAAGAATTGGACATTTGTAAAAGCTTTGAGGTCCCTTAATCTGTGCTCTGTGTTGACAGGTGGAGGTCACTCATACAGACGGCTCACCAGCTCCCGGTGTCCTGGTCAAGCTATTTAAATCTAACGGTGAAATAGGTTCCTCTATATCTGATAACAATGGAGGAACGGTCTTTCAGATCAATACAGATGCCAGCCCGGAATCCTTCGAAATTAAGGTAACATCTCATGTATAGATCATCTGCAACATATGGAGGACCTTGGTAAAGACCATGGCCCTAGAGGATACATGTCATGTTTCTCGTGGTTGCACCCAATGTGCATTCCATACGTAGTATAGAGGTTTCCCAACCAGTGCTCCTTCAGTTGTTGCAAAACGACAACTTCCAGCATGCCCGGACAGCCTTTGGCTGTCCAGGCATGCTGGGAGTTGTCGTTTTGCAAAACCTGGAGGTCCACTGGTTGGGAACATACTGCAGTACAGTCTTGGCTTTGAGGATACTATTCCGGGATATGTTTGAGGGTCAGGGTTGCCTGTCTTGAGGGATATTTTTTGATGCTTTTTATCATGTTGGTCATTGCCTCTGAATTCCACCTTTAGCTACTGATAATTTGTTGAAATGACCACAGGTCACAGCAGGAAAGGATGGCGCCCGTCAGGAGGAGCTGTTTCACCTTACTCCCTATAGCTCCAATGCCAACAGTTTCCTCCACTTGGAGATCCCGAACCAAATACTGAGCCCTGGAGAAAATGTAAAGATCACAACGAAGGTCTTGACACCCGATCCCGGAAGAGTGAAGAACGTTTATTATATGGTGAGTGGATTATGAATCATAAAATCTGACAATAGATCCCAATCCATAATATACAAATATCTAAGTATTGTTTAAGGTAATATGGAGTCCCTGACCAGCATTATTAGACTCTTATCGATGAGATTTCATAGCCAGGTGTCATGGAAACCCCAATTGTCTGGTTGGGACAACTGTGTATATTGGCTGTAGCCAAAAGAAATCTTGAAATGGAGGATCATTGGAGGATGTTCATCGGAGGATCGTCTTGTAGGCTAAGTTCATATCTGTTATTTTCATTTATGTTACGCTCTGCGCCCCGGCCGCAAGCTCCGGCCATGAGCGCAGTGCCCCGATGTCCCCGGCGGGGCTGGGATCCTCATTGCGGAACGCGCCCGCATGCGAATCGCAGCCCGTCACTCACCTCACTCCGCTGCCTCTGTGTCTCCGCTCCAGAGCATGCGTCCCCATCTCCTAGGGCGCGCGCATGCCGGAGCTCTGAAATTTAAGGGGCCAGTGCGCCCATAATTAGTGTTTGCACCTGACACCACATTATAAGTCCCTGCACCTCCCACACTTCCCTGCCAGATCTTCAGTGCCCCAAGCCTGAGATTAAGCATCCCTTATAGCCTGTTAGCCTTACCCGTGTTTCCAGACATTCCACTATATTATTAGACTCCGCACCTTTGCCGCCTGCCTTGACCTTCTGCTACATTTGACTCCGCTACTGCCTTATCCTTCAGTACCTCGCCTTTCCCAGCTACCTGTGTGGTCGAGCCGTGTTGGGTGTCGCCTGCCGCAGCAAGACCATCCTGCTTTGCGGTGGGCTCTGGTGAAGATCAGCGGCACCTTAGACTACCCTCCCCGATATGGCCGTGTCACCAGCCACATAAGTTAGAGGATCCACATCCAGCTCTGTTACAATTTATCTATCCATTGGAGCAGAAAAATGGAGCAGGTAGAAGACCAATAGTTCCTGAGTAATCACAATGACTTTAATGTTGTCCTTTGGGTTCCGGGTTTCCGGCTTGGCGACCGGACTAATTTGACCGGACAAAGATAATGCTGCAAGTTTTTTTTTTTTTGTCCGGTCTTTTGGACGGAATATGCACTGGAGGCCCTGACGTAGCCTCAAATGCAGATGAGACCTCAGCTTTACAGTGGTGTCTTCTCACCTTCATCCTGTATTGTCTGTATGGACTTCCAAGCAGCATGTGTGTGAGATATGGCAGCTAAATTAAATGTAAGGCTCTGCAAACCGAGACTTATCTACGTGTATAGTGTTACTATCTAGCTATAGAGAAAAAAGATTCCTTTAAGCTGGTGTCAGAGTGAGGAATTAGTTGTCTTAGGAGCAGTATAAAAACATGCATATAGACGGATGATGCGTTTCAGGGGTAATGCTACCCTCTCCCTCGGGTCTATAGGGGTTGAAATATTTGTGTGCCCCCTGTTTTCCTTTTTTATTATTACTTGTTGCTATCTAGACATCCAGCAGAAAAAAAGGTATCATTTATTTGCCAACCTTTAATTATAATGAGATGACTCTGTACATGCTCACCCAGTCTATACAGCAAAGTTACCACCTGACCTGCAGAAAACAGGAGATCTCATTCTCAGCCTATCTCAGCCTATTGAGTCAGCCTAATGGACAGTGTGTAAAAACTGTAAATCGTTTACAATGAAAATCTAATGTATGCCATAAAAGAAAAAGGTTTTGATCTCTCAGGGTCTGGCTGTTCAGCTAGACCGAGCCGGGAGCGATCAAGAAAATCCCATAAACTTACCTAAGTAAGTTTGTCTCTGTCACATGGCACACATCTGGTAGAGAGTGCACTTAGCACTCTATTTTCCCGGCTCACTCTAGACTAGTGTTTTCCATCAAGTGTGTCTCCAGCTGTTGAAAACCTCCCAGCATGCCTGGACAGCCAAAGGATAGCCAAAGCGATTGGTCAAGGCTTTTCACATGTCTCCACAACATGTCCATTTGTATTCTTTAAGGTTACTCTTCGTATTACATTTACATAGGTGCTTCCTCCCTACACAAGTTTGTACCTACCCATTGTGACCCAATGTAGACAAGAAAGATCCAGTCTTCCATGGTGTATCTGCATGGATACAATCTATTGTATAAAAGCCACCCCATATTTGATCAGGACTCCAATGTCAGGTACTATGACACTTTATAGATTTTTATATATCACATTTCTTAGGTTCTCAACAAAGGTCAGATTCTCGAGTTGAAGTCCATTGTCAGAAGTGAATTCATGGTGATCAATGTACCGGTTACAGCTAAGATGGTTCCTTCCTTCCGAGTTCTCGCCTACTACTACTTGGGCTCCGAGATTGTGGCCAATTCCATTTGGGTGGATGTTATCGATGTCTGTGAAGGCAAGGTAACCACAAGGTCCTCAGGTGGCAGGTGTACGGCAGGTGGAAATTTCATGTAAGTTTACTGAGGGTTTTTTTTTGTTCTATCCTTCAGCTGGAACTTAGAACAGATGTTAGAGACAGTATACAACCAGGAGACTCCTTCAAGCTCACAATTGAAACAGACGATAGGACGTCGGTGTCTTTATCGGCAGTAGATACAGCCGTCTACCTGCTGAACTCCAAAAACAAGCTGACCCACTCTAAGGTAGGCCAATAAAACAATTACCCCTCTGGTCTCCTTATATTGAATCGGCTGCTTGATGATTACGGTCTCAACCCCTTCGCGACCCATGACGTATATGTACGGAATGTATAACCCCATGTGTATTTTTCCGGAATTTTACATCACTAGACTTCTGATCCTGTACGGTCAATGTCGTAAATGCAACAAAATTCCAAACACCAAAATTGCTGATTTTTTGATTACATCACATTCCAGAAAAAAAATTTAATAAAAAGTAATTAAAAGCCAGAACTGCTCAGAGTGGTACTGTTAAAAAATACAGGTCATGTTGCAAAAATTAAACCCTAACACTGCTCCATGGGTGGAAAAATAAAAAAAAGTTATAGGGGTCAGAATATGGCAATAAATAGATTTTTTATTTTTTTCCAAGTTTTATTTTTTATTTTTTAACCATAAAATGAAACATAAATGATCTAGGTTTGGTATCACTGGAATTGTACTGACCCCTAGAATAAAGGTAGCATGTCAGTTTTACAGTTTTGTTAACTCCAGAAAAATCATAATACATTATATGATAAAATAAAATGCACCAATGAAAAGTACAAATCATCCTTCAAAAAATAAGCCCTGATACAATGTTTTTGGAAAAATGAAGTTCTTAGAAAGTGAGGAGGAAGTGGAAGTGGGTCTTCGAAAGTGGGGAGGAAGTAAATGGGAGCCACAAATTAAAATTGGGGGGGGGGGGGGGGTGTCGTAAAGAGGTTATATTGTGATATTTCAGCTGCATGATGACTATGGTCTCCTCCATATCTTCCAGGTTTTTAAGGCCATGAATGCCTATGACCTGGGGTGTTCCCCTGGAAGTGGAAAGGATTATAAATCTGTTTTCATGGATGCAGGATTAGTGTTCGTGTCCTCTGCCGGATACAGTAACATGAATGGTGATTGTATGATTAAGAAGACATTTATTCTATTAATTTATTTTGGCAAAGAACAAGAGAACTCCAGCTCGGTACAGATCGATAAGCCATCTTTAATCACATGAAGCTACACGGATCACAGGTACATACAGGGTGTGACGCGTTTCGGCCAGGATGTGAGTAAGGGTCACATCCTGTTTGTACCTGTGATCCGTGTAGCTTCATGTGATTAAAGATGGCTTATCGATCTGTACCAAGCTGGAGTTCTCTTGTTCTCCTTGCTTGGTCTTGCGGGCCTTGGGGTGAGCTGATATACATCTCTATTTGCATTAATTTATATTATCAACATAACCATGTCCCAAAGTTGTAAAATACAGTGAAAATAAAGATGAATGGTATGTAGTCATCATTGTTTGGGAAGGTTCACATCATGTGTGCCCACAGAAAAAAATTGAAAATTGGGTCCCAAATTTAAGAGGTGTGGGCTCCATTACTTCCAATTGCCAAAACTTGGCTAATAGCTACATCATGGTCCTTTCACCGGCACATATCTATCTACAGGAAAGTTTCAGATTGCTGAGGTTCCAACCACTAGGACCCCCACTGATCACAAGAATGCAGGGCACCATGTTCTCTATATGTGAATGGAGTACTAGACAAATATGTGTTCCACTGCTACATTGACTCGCTTTGGGACTGTGTTCTACCCGGATGTACCCCCATAGCTTTGAATGAGCAACCCAGTGGTTAGCAGTGTTGCCCTGCAGTGCTGGGGTCCTAGGTTCAAATCCCACCATGGACAACATGTGCAAGGAGTTTGTATGTTCTCCCCGTGTTTGTATGGGTACTCTGGTTTCCTCCCACACTCCAAAAACATACTGATAGAGGAATTTAGGTTTAAGGGTGTAAAGCCCAATGGGGCAAGGAGTGAGGAGAAATCTTTGTACAGTGCTGCGGAATATGTTGGTGCTATAGGAATGAAGTAAAGAAATTCTTATTGGTGGGGGTTCCAGTGCTCGGACCCCCACCCATCAGATGCTTGTCACCAATCCTGTGGATTGGTGATAAGTTGTGACCTTGGGATAACTTCTATACCTAGGTTTGTTGGCTTTTTAGACTGATTAGAGAGTGTTTCCCCAACCAAGGAAAGAGTATAATGCAATTTGTAGTCAAAATGTGAATAGATAAAAAAGTGAGTAACTTTTTGTTTCTTATTTCCTTGTAGAATTTGGCTGTAAAGTTCCTCAAAGGAAGAAACGCTCCGTGGACTTCTCTGCACTTACAAACCAGAAATGTAAATTTGGAGATAAGTCGTCCTGCTGTACTTATAGGTCATATACGTTTTTAACTTTTCCTCTTGACATGGCCTTCATGGACTTGGGGAGAGGGGTCCCGTCATTGGGTGGTCCCATCTCCGTTCCTGCTTGGTGCTGAAAACATATACAGCAGAGCTTTGTAAACTTTTTTCTAATGTTGTTGACACACTTTGTAGACATGCATAATTTGGTGACACGGTCCCCGCCGTAACACCAATCTCATGTATCATGTCCAACAATGCACAACGTGATACCGGTATCAGCATTACTCCCCTGTGCCATTTCATTCCCCCCTTCATCCCATTAAGTGAAATTTCACTCCCACCTGTTCCACTTCATTCCTCCCTCTTACACCCCCTCTGTGCCATGTGATCCCCCCCTATTGACGACTACCTGTGCCACATTATTTCCCCACCCCTTGATCCCACACTGTGCTATGTTATCCCCTCCTCCTCTTGACAACACCCTGTGCCACATCATTTCCCCCTAGATCCCTTCTGTGCCATTCCCTCCCCCCGCACCTTGATCCTCCCCTGTACAATTTTATTGCACCATCTTGACGACCCCTGTGCCACATCATTTCCCTTTTCGATACCCCTTGTGCCATTTCATTCCCCCTCTCGATCCTTCCATCTGCTATTTCATCCCCCCCCCCCCTCTTGACCACCCCCAGCACCACATCTCATGGCAGTGGCCTTTTCAGGATCTGCAGCACTGGCTGTACCCACTGAACAGTGACCAGTGATGGCTGCTGCGGGACGGGACTGTCCCTTGACACACCCGGGGACTGGCAGCACCCAGTTTGAAAAGCCCTGCTATATGGGAATTGTCACGATTCGGCTTCCAGGTAGTGGATCCTCTGTGTCAGCGAGGGATTGGCGTGGACCGTGCTAGTGGACCGGTTCTAAGAGGCTACTGGTATTCACCAGAGCCCGCCGCAAAGCGGGATGGTCTTGCTGCGGCAGTAGCAACCAGGTCGTATCCACTAGCAACGGCTCTACCTCGCTGACTGCTGAGAAGGCGTGGGACAGAAGGATTAGGCAGAGGCAAGGTCAGACGTAGCAGAAGGTCGGGGGCAGGCGGCAAGGTTCGTAGTCAGGATGGGTAGCAGAAGTTCAGGTACACAGGCTTTGGACACACTAAACGCTTTCACTGGCACAAGGCAACAAGATCCGGCAAGGGAGTGCAAGGGAGGAGACTAGATAAAGGCAGGGAGCAGGTGGGAGCCAATTAAGCTAATTGGGCCAGGCACCAATCATTGGTGCACTGGCCCTTTAAGTCTCAGAGAGCTGGCGCGCGCGCGCCCTAGAGAGCGGAGCCGCGCGCGCCAGCACATGACAGCAGGGGACCGGGACGGGTAAGTGACCTGGGATGCGATTCGCGAGCGGGCGCGTCCCGCTGTGCGAATCGCATCCCCAACGGCCAAAACAGTGCAGCGCTCCCGGTCAGCGGGACTGACCGGGGCGCTGCAGGGAGAAAGACGCCGTGAGCGCTCCGGGGAGGAGCGGGGACCCGGAGCGCTAGGCGTAACAGTACCCCCCCCCCCTTAGGTCTCCCCTTCTCTTTGTCCGGTAACTGCCTCCCCTGGGATGAGGACACCGGGAAAGAATGGAGGGTTTCCTCAACGGCAGGCAGTACAGCAGGAGTGGGAATGGGGAGGGAGGGCAGAGGGCGAGGCCTGGCACGGGGCAGTGTGACACCAGGACGGGGGCCATGGGGAGGCACAGAGGCTTGCCTGATGGGACTGGGAGGGGGGGAGAGGCACTTCCTGTGGCAGGCAGAGTCCCAGTTCCTGATCTCCCCGGTGGTCCAATCAATGGTGGGGGAATGAAGCCGGAGCCAAGGCAGACCGAGGAGGACCTCAGAGGTACAGTTGGGGAGAATGAAGAACTCAATCCTTTCGTGGTGGGGTCCGATAGACATCAGGAGGGGTTCTGTGCGGTAACGCACGGTGCAGTCCAATCTGGCTCCGTTGACCGCGGAAATGTAGAGCGGTTTGACGAGACGGGTCACCGGGATGCTGAATCTATTAACAAAGGACTCCAACATAAAATTCCCGGAGGCACCAGAGTCCAAGCAGGCCACGGCTGAGAGGGAGGAGTTGGTTGTAGGAGAAATCCGCACGGGCACCGTGAGACGTGGAGAAGAAGACTTAGAACCAAAAGATGCAACACCCACGTGAGCTGGGTGCGTGCGTGCGTTTCCCAGGCGTGGAGGACGGATAGGGCAATCCACCAAGAAATGTTCAGTACTGGCACAGTACAGACAGAGATTTTCTTCTCTACGGCGATTCCTCTCTTCCTGGGTCAGGCGAGACCGATCCACTTGCATGGCCTCCTCGGCGGGAGGCCCAGGCGAAGACTGCAAAGGATGCTGTGGGAGAGGTGCCCAGAGATCTAAGTCTTTTTCCTGGCGGAGCTCTTGGTGTCGTTCAGAAAAACGCATGTCAATGCGGGTAGCCAAATGGATAAGTTCTTGCAGGTTGGCAGGAATCTCTCGTGCGGCCAGCACATCCTTGATGCGACTGGATAGGCCTTTTTTAAAGGTCGCGCAGAGAGACTCATTATTCCAGGATAGTTCAGAAGCAAAAGTACGGAATTGTATGGCGTACTCGCCAACGGAAGAATTACCCTGGACCAGGTTCAACAGGGCAGTCTCGGCAGAAGAAGCTCGGGCTGGCTCCTCGAAGACACTCCGGAGTTCAGCGAAGAAGGCCTGGACTGTGGCTGTGGCAGGATCATTGCGGTCCCAGAGCGGTGTGGCCCAAGACAAGGCCTTTCCTGAAAGAAGGCTTACTACGAACGCCACCTTAGACCGTTCTGAAGGAAACAAGTCCGACAACATCTCCATATGCAGGGAACACTGAGACAAAAATCCACGGCAGAGTTTAGAGTCCCCATCAAATTTGTCCGGCAGGGACAAGCGGAGGTTAGGAGCGGCCACTCGCTGCGGAGGAGGTGCAGGAGCTGGCGGAGGAGATGGTTGCTGCTGTAGCAGAGGCAGAAGTTGCTGTAACATGGCGGTCAACTGCGACAGCTGCTGTCCTTGTTGGGCAATCTGCTGCGATTGCTGAGCGACCACCGTGGGAAGATCAGCGAGACTTGGCAGCGGCACCTCAGCGGGATCCATGGCCGGATCTACTGTCACGATTCGGCTTCCAGGTAGTGGATCCTCTGTGTCAGCGAGGGATTGGCGTGGACCGTGCTAGTGGACCGGTTCTAAGAGGCTACTGGTATTCACCAGAGCCCGCCGCAAAGCGGGATGGTCTTGCTGCGGCAGTAGCAACCAGGTCGTATCCACTAGCAACGGCTCAACCTCGCTGACTGCTGAGAAGGCGTGGGACAGAAGGACTAGGCAGAGGCAAGGTCAGACGTAGCAGAAGGTCGGGGGCAGGCGGCAAGGTTCGTAGTCAGGATGGGTAGCAGAAGTTCAGGTACACAGGCTTTGGACACACTAAACGCTTTCACTGGCACAAGGCAACAAGATCCGGCAAGGGAGTGCAAGGGAGGAGACTAGATAAAGGCAGGGAGCAGGTGGGAGCCAATTAAGCTAATTGGGCCAGGCACCAATCATTGGTGCACTGGCCCTTTAAGTCTCAGAGAGCTGGCGCGCGCGCGCCCTAGAGAGCGGAGCCGCGCGCGCCAGCACATGACAGCAGGGGACCGGGACGGGTAAGTGACCTGGGATGCGATTCGCGAGCGGGCGCGTCCCGCTGTGCGAATCGCATCCCCAACGGCCAAAACAGTGCAGCGCTCCCGGTCAGCGGGACTGACCGGGGCGCTGCAGGGAGAAAGACGCCGTGAGCGCTCCGGGGAGGAGCGGGGACCCGGAGCGCTAGGCGTAACAGGAATCCTCTCTTTAGAGCAAATACATTGTTAGCAAACAAGAGGGTGGGGAACTGGCCCAAGGGTCATAGAAATGACATGGAGGGGGTAGGGGGGGCGCTTCTGTCCTAGTGGCACAACCACACCATAATGGGGTTCTTAGTAGACTCACTTGTTTTGTATTGTTTAATACCTACAGTAAACCAATTCCCAAGCCAGAAGCTCAAGCAATGCTGTATTGCCGGAATGAAGATATTGCCGCCTCGCATGGAAAGAAAGTGTGAAAACCGAGCCATCCGCGTAGGAGACAATGAATGCCGCAAATCGTTCCTCGACTGCTGCAAATATGCCGAGGAACTGCGAAAGATGATGAAACTGCATAAAAAGAAGGATATCATTGGGAGAAGTAAAAAATGATATTGAATATTGGTATATTAGAGATGGCTTTTCCATATTGGATTTATAGAGATCTTAGATCTAATTCTGTGGACAATCGTGCTTTATAGTTCTTCCTTAAAACAGTGTTTTCCAACCAATGTGCCTCCAACTGTTGCAAAACTAAAACAAAATGGTGCAATAATAAAAATGGGGGGAAAAAAATTATAGGATTTCCGCTGACAACAAAACATACTTCACAACCAAACAGTATAATAATAATAATTTAAAAAATGTGTACTACAAAATGATGCACAAATATAAAAAAATAAAGGTGTAAATTTATCATATATCGTGCAACAATTTGATAGATTTTATGCCGCTGAAACAGGCAAATCCTAAATAAAGGTGTGAATTTTTTTTTAATTTCCACTAAAAGAGCGTATGTTTCATAGATATATATATATATATATATATATATATATCAGGAAATTATTATTGGCAACTTTTTCACACCTTCTCACAGGTTTGCACTTTCTCTTTTATGCCAGTTTCAGCTGCACAAAATGTATCAAATTGCTGCAAGATGTATGATAAATTTGCGCATTTTATTATTATTGCACCGTTTTGTCATGCAGTATGCATGCCATGAATTGAGTGGAGTTGCTATAAAATAAAAAAATATAAAAAATGTAATAATAATAAACGTATTTAAACACTCAATACACTTAAGCCACCCCCTCATTATGTTAAAGCCACACCCCTTTGTTGAGCGAAACGCATGAAAAGTTTCAGAAGCACAGAAAACTTTCAAACCTTTAAGCAAAATTCGGCTTGTTTATTAATTTGTCAAAAAATTTTTACACCACAAAACTGGCATACAAGCCTTGATAATTTCTCATGATGTTCATTAAATGGGTTATCCAAGGATTCAAAAACAGAGCTAATTTCTTTAATTAAAAAAAAAAAAACAGCAACACCTATTGAAGTCAATGGAGCCAAGTTGTAATACCACACACAACCTGAGGACAAGGATGGCGCTGTTTTTTAAAAAAAAATCAGCTCTGGTTTTCTATCCCTGGATATCCCCTTTTAATAATAACCACCTAAATGTCTTTCCTACAGCTCGAAATAAGGAAGAGGAGGAGGATTTCACAGATGAAAGTGAGGTGCAGGTCCGTTCATCTTTTCCCGAAACCTGGCTATGGAGAACCGTCACTGTCAACAAAAGATATACGTAATTTTATTTTATATAATTTTTGTCCATCGTGGACAATATAGTCTTAGTGGCCAGTAAAAAATGTTGTCTACCCTGGATTGCATTTCCCATAGGGTGTAAAATAATTATATTTTTCATAGATCTGTATTAAAAATTTTGCTTACTTTTGCTACTACAGCCTCTACAACAGTGTTTCCCAATCAGTGTGCCTCTAGCTGTTGCAAAACTACAACTTCCAACATGCTGGGAGTTGTAGTTTTGCAACCGCTGGAGCCACGCTGGTTGGGAAACACTGCTCTACAGTTTTCTGTATAAGCTTTATTTTCTCTTTAAACTTGGACACAGCTTATATTATTCACCCCACAGACTGCCTTATATCTGCTCCTCTCTCTTTCTCCAGCTCGCATGAGCTTTTGTTCTGTTATCTCTATCACTAAGAAAGCAGAAAGTCTATCAGCCAGATATATCTTATCTTTCTCTAAGTAGCTGAATGGTAAGAAATTTCTATTAATTGGATATTCTGTTATTTATTTTTATTTGACTATGCTAGAGGGGCTGTAAAGTTCGTGTAGTTCATGATATAGTGTCTGTACCTGTGTTTGAAGGCTGGTTCCGCAAAAATGTGATATTAGCCCCGGATGTTCATTATTAGCTGCATACAAAATGAATGTTGTCTCAGGCCTTTTCAAGTAGCAGTGCAGCCCGAGACATTACATCACTAGTCAGGTGTTGAACGGGAGAGTGTCTGTGCTTTGATGGGTGGAGCAACCGCTTGGTGGGAGGGAGATCATTCTCCACAGGGCTGCAGGGAATGGTAGTTTCAAGCACAGCATGCATGGAAGGTAACCTAGCTGTGCTGCAATAGTTCGAAGGGAGATAAGTCACCTCCCACCTAGAAACAAGGGATCCTGGGAATTGTAGTTGGAGGGAGGGCATAGAAACAGGAAATAGACAGTTCATACAAACAAGCCAGCAGTGTGATGGGGACACAGGAAATGGCCATTTACCATCAACACAAGCATGGATTCTTGGTAAGCACGTCCATTACTTGCTGAAATGTGATAAGTAAAGTCACCTTATGTTGGATAATCTCTTTAAAGGGGTGATCCACGATATTAGCATGTGCCTGCCAGACAGTAATGGACATGCTCAGGAAGGATTTGTGCTTATCTTGGCTAAATGGCTATGTTGTGAGATTACCATAAAGCCATGGCTATCTTTTTGTGAACTGGCATTTCCTGTTGGAGTTTTATCTTTTACTACAAATCCCATAATTCCACTTTCCTCCCTCCCACACATCAGCCTCCCCACCCATTGAACCACAAACAAGGTGAATTCCTTGCAAAAGACCAGTGCTTTCTAATCAGAGTGCCTCCAGCTGTTGCAAATTCCCTGTGTTCACTCCACCCATTGAAGCACAACAGGCTCCCTATCGTCACCTGACTAGTGGGGGGGGGGGGGGGCGTGTCTCAGCCGCACTGCATTCTGGGAGAACTTGAGACAGGAGTAACTTTGTATGCTGTTAAAAATGAACATCCAGAGCAAACATCACAGAAGTATGTAAAACCAACCATCACACACAGGTACAGACACTACAGTGATCCCTCAACTTACAATGGTCTCAACATACAATGGTTTCAACATACAATGGTCTTTTCTGGACCATCGTAAGTTGAAACCAGACTCAACATACAATGTACAGACAGTCCAGATCTGTGATACCTGTCAATGGCTGGAAGAATCGGCCAATCAGAATGGGCATTCACTGGTAAAACCCCTGTATTACTGAAGCGTATGCACTGACTGGTGTCTGGTAGTGCCCCCTACAGTGCAGGGAGGTATTACATGTTCTGTACCCTTTACCTGTATTACTGAAGTGTATGCACTGACTGGCGTCTGGTAGCGCCCCCTACAGTACAGGGAGGTATTACATGTTCTGTACTCTTTACCTGTATTACTGAAGTGTATGCACTGACTGGTGTCTGGTAGTGCCCCCTACAGTACAGGGAGGTATTACATGTTCTGTACTCTTTACCTGTATTACTGAAGTGTATGCACTGACTGGTGTCTGGTAGCGCCCCCTACAGTACAGGGAGGTATTACATGTTCTGTACTCTTTACCTGTACCAGGGTTAGCTGCTCCTTTGGACACCAGGTGAGGGCGACTCCATTACTTTTTAGGACACTGTGTACTGTACAGGACCCTGAAGAAGCTCCTGTCCTCTACATAGACCAGTGTTTCCCAAGCAGGGTGGCCTCAGCTGTTGCAAAACTACAACTCCCAGCATGCCCGGACAGCCGTTGGCTGTCCGGGCATGCTGGGAGTTGTAGTTTTGCAACAGCTGGAGGCTCCCTGCTTGGGAAACACTGACATAGACAGTGATTACAGCTCCAGCAGATCTTTCTTACTTTTATATGTAAGGATTTGCTTTATCTATATTAGTTATCTACTTATTTTTCTTTAATTCTCACTTTTTCCTATTTTTTGGATGACATTTTGGTGGCTTCAGAACCAATTACCAGGTTTCCAAAGAGTTCTGGTCTCAACATACAATGGTTTCAACATACAATGGTCGTCCTGGAACCAATTAATATTGTAACTTGAGGGACCACTGTATATTATGAACTATACTAACTTTACAGCCCCTGTAGCATAGTCAAATAAAAAAAAAAATACTGGAATACCCCTTTAAAGACTATTGAGAAAGTTGCTTCGTTTTGCATAAAGGAAACAAATCAACAATAATAAAAATCAGTGCATATCCTTTAGGAATGTATTTCCTAATATAGTCCTTAAATAACACTTTGAGGGCATATATCATTCCCAGCACCGGGGTAGAGTAGCAGAATGGCACAACATTTTGGTACTCTACACTGGTGTAGAGAATAATGAATTTGTCCCCTCTTGTAAGCTCCTGGTGTCCTCTTCTTCACTGAAGTGTCCCATGTGGTGTTCCAGACCGCATTTAGGTTACTTGAAATTTTCACCTAAATAATGGCACATGTACATGGACCATGGATGGGGCCATATGTAGTCCCTATGACAGTCGGGCTTTGAGGTTCTTCTAGAAAAGAATGGTTCCATCTTATGGAATACCATGGGGAAAAGAAAACTCCATGGCCGACATTTATCATTGTCATTAGACAGTTTTTGTGTCTAGAAAAGGCGCAAAAAAGGTACAAGCAGGGTTTATTTGCGCCTTTTTTGCGCCTTTTGGTTTACACATTTCTGCTGATTTTGAGTTGTAATCCACTGATTTTGGCAATACACATGATATGGACGGGTTTTATAAACTGCGCCTTTTTGTGAAAAGGTGCAAAAAAGGCGCAAAGCCACTGAAAAATCTCTAAAACTACACCAGCCCAGACTTAGCTTAGCTTTTTGGTGTTTGTGAAGAGAGAAATTTCAGAACATGTGACCTGCACAAAATTTATCAAATACTCTGCGACCATTTAATACATTTGTTGCTCCTACACATTATCAGCACACAAAAAAAGGTGTAGAAAAATGCTTCACTTACACCTACAATGATAAATGCTTCACTTACACCTACAATGATAAATGCTTCACTTACACCTACAATGATAAATGCTTCTCTTAAACCTACAATGATAAATGCTTCACTTACACCTACAATGATAAATGCTTCACTTACACCTACAATGATGAATACTTCACTTACACCTACAATGATAAATGCTTCACTTACACCTACAATGATAAATGCTTCACCTACAATGATAAATGCTTCACATACACTTACAATGATAAATGCTTCACCTACACCTACAATGATAAATGCTTCACTTACACCTACAATGATAAATGCTTCACTTACACCTACAATGATAAATGCTTCACCTACTCCTACAATGATAAATGTTTCACTTACACCTACAATGATAAATGCTTCACTTACACCTACAATGATAAATGCTTCACTTACACCTACAATGATAAATGCTTCACTTACACCTACAATGATAAATGCTTCACCTACACTTACAATGATAAATGCTTCACTTACACCTACAATGATAAATGCTTCACTTACACCTACAATGATAAATGCTTCACCTACACCTACAATGATAAATGCCCCCCCCCCCCCCCCCCCCATATCTCTCCATAACTCTGGAAGAAGGCTCATATGGCATCAGCCTTTGTTTTAGGATTTGGATCTAATCTTGATGTGAGCCCTTAGTTAAACCTCTTAAGGATGCAGGGCATACCTGTACGCCCTGTGCCCGGTCCCGGCATAAAACGTTGGGTCACGACACTGCGTACTTATGTGCAGGGTCAAGCACTAATGACAGCCGAGACCCTGGGCCAATAGCATACAGCACCGATCGTTGTGCTTCACGCTATTAACCCTTTAGATGCGGCATTCAAAGTTTAACGCCGCGTCTCAAATGAAAGTAAAAGCTTCCCGGCAGCTCAGTCGGGCTGATTGGGACCATCGCAGTGAAATCGCTATGTCCTGATCAGCTAGAACGCGAGCGGAGGTCCCCTAACCCGCGTCCGATCGGCGATTGATTGCTCTAAGCCTGAAATCCAGGCTTAAGCATTCGACCGCCGATTACACTGATCTTTGCTGTGTCAATGCGCGGCAATGATCTGTGTATGAGATCGGTATTTGCAGTGTAATAGCCACTAGAGGGAGCTATTAGACTGCAAAAAAAAGTGTAAAAAAAAAGTGAATAAAGATAATTTAACCCCTTCCCTAATAAAAGTAAGAATCACCCCCCTTTTCCCATTTACAAAAACAAAACTGTGTAAATAAAAATAAACAAAAACAAAACTGTGTAAAAAAAAATATATGTATCGGCGCGTGCAGAAATGTCCAAACTATAAAAATATATTGTTAATTAAACCGCACGGTCAATGTCGTATGCACAAAAAAAGTCCAAAATTGCGTATTTTTGGTCACTTCTTATATCAGGAAAAAATTTATAAAAAGCAATCAAAAACTTAGATCAATATAAAAATGGTACAGATAAAAACTTCAGATCACGGCACAAAAATTAGCCCTCATACCGGCCCGTACGTGTAAAAAAAAATTAAGTTATAGGGGTCAGAAGATGACAATTTTAAACGTACACAATTTCCTGCATGTAGTTAGGATTTTTTTTTAAGTCAAATTTTCTTTCCACTTCGCTGTGGATATTTTGGTAAAATGACTAATGTCACTGCAAAGTAGAATTGGTGGCGCAAAAAAAGAGCCATAATATGGAATTTTAAGTGCAAAAATTTAAAGCGTTATGATTTTTAGAAGGTGATGAGGAAAAAATGAAAATGCAAAAACGGAAAATGGAGGAAAATGGCGCCTCAAAGGCGTACTCCCTTGGGAAAAAATATGTTTTTTTAATTTAAAATCTTAATCCTTCCAATACATTTTATGGGCTGTATACTACAGAGGAAATTTTTTTCTTTTTGGATTTCTCTTCTGTCACGACCACAGTGCTCTCTGCTGTCCATTTTAGGAACTGTCCCGAGCAGCATATGTTTGCTATGGGCATTTTCTCCTGCTTTGCACAGTTCCAAAAATGGACAGAGATGTCAGCAGAGAGCACTGTGGTTGTGACATCAAAGAAATCAAAAAAGAAAAGCATTTCTTCTGTAGTATACAGCCCCTAAAAAGTACTGGAAGGATTAAGATTTTTTAATAGAAGTAATTTACAAATCTGTCTAACTTTCCGGCACCAGTTGATTTAAAAAAAAAAAGTTTTCCATGGGAGTACCCCTTTAAGGGGTTAAAATGATGGAATGATTGTAAAGCAGATGTGGAAAATCATGTCGTCATCAAAATAGGTAAAAAAACATGAACTTGTTTTCCTGTTTAATGGAAAAACCCATTGTGGACCTTCTGAGTTAAAGGGGTACTCTGCTGCTCAGCGTTTGGAACAAACTGTTCCGAACGCTGGAGCCGGCGCCAGGAGCTCGTGACATCATAGCCCCGCCCCATCATGACGCCCCGCCCCATCAATGCAAGTCTATGGGAGGGGGCATGACAGCCGTCACGCCCCCTCCCATAGACTTGCATCGAGGGGGCGGGGCGTGATGGCATGAGGGGGCGGGGCTATGATGTCACGAGCTCCCGTTGCCGGCTCCAGCGTTCGGAACAGTTAGTTCCAAACACTGAGCAGCGGAGTACCCCTTTAAGGAACTTATGTTTATGTTTGCACTGGAAGCTTCAGTTGAGGTACAATCCCTACTCATTATGTGAAATGGCTGAAGAAAGTGATAATAATGTGATCTATACTCATTTCTCTTCCCAAAGTGAAACTGTTTCTGTTCATGACTCCATCACCACATGGGAGATCCAAGCAATCGGAATGTCTGAAGGAAAAGGTGAGGCATATCTCCATACCTCTTCATCAGTTTCTTGGTTATATTGCCCTTATACATGAGATTATCATGTATAACACTGCAAGGAGGTCTGCTGCTTCTTATGGCCTTCTCATTGCTTCTAAATGTCTACAGGATTCTGCGTGGCTGAACCCATCAAAGTCAAAGTCTTCAAGGACTTCCATGTTCACCTTCGAGTCCCATATTCTGTGAAGAGGTTTGAGCAGATGGAGCTCCGACCTGTGTTGTACAACTACTATGAGCAGGATATAAAGGTGAGGCCACGACCATGCTATTACTCCTCGCTCTTCATAATCTGTGCGGTCACTATAGCAGAAGCTTTTTCATATATCTGGAAAATGTTGCTAATTTTGGCTGTGACAATATATAGTTTATTCGCACATGGTGTTGTGACCCTGAAGAACAGTTTCTGTAATCTGATGGTTTATTCTATAGTCACTGGTGGTCTGGTGGTTTATTCTATAGTTACTGGTGGTCTGGTGGTTAATTCTATAGTTACTGGTGGTCTGGTGGTTAATTCTATAGTTACTGGTGGTCTGGTGGTTTATTCTATAGTTACTGGTGGTCTGGTGGTTTATTCTATAGTTACTGGTGGTCTGGTGGTTATTCTATAGTTACTGGTGGTCTGGTGGTTTATTCTATAGTTACTGGTGGTCTGGTGGTTTATTCTATAGTTACTGGTGGTCTGGTGGTTAATTCTATAGCTACTGGTGGTCTGGTGGTTTATTCTATAGCTACTGGTGGTCTGGTGGTTTATTCTATAGTTACTGGTGGTCTGGTGGTTAATTCTATAGTTACTGGTGGTCTGGTGGTTTATTCTATAGTTACTGGTGGTCTGGTGGTTTATTCTATAGTTACTGGTGGTCTGGTGGTTTATTCTATAGTTACTGGTGGTCTGGTGGTTAATTCAATAGTTACTGGTGGTCTGGTGGTTTATTCTATAGTTACTGGTGGTCTGGTGGTTTATTCTATAGTTACTGGTGGTCTGGTGGTTTATTCTATAGTTACTGGTGGTCTGGTGGTTAATTCTATAGTTACTGGTGGTCTGGTAGTTAATTATACAGTTACTGGTGGTCTGGTGGTTAATTCTATAGTTACTGGTGGTCTGGTGGTTTATTCTATAGTTACTGGTGGTCTGGTAGTTAATTATACAGTTACTGGTGGTCTGGTGGTTAATTCTATAGTTACTGGTGGTCTGGTGGTTTATTCTATAGTTACTGGTGGTCTGGTAGTTAATTATACAGTTACTGGTGGTCTGGTGGTTAATTCTATAGTTACTGGTGGTTTATTCTATAGTTACTGGGGGTCTGGTGATTCATTCTATAGTTACTGGTGGTCTAGTGATTTATTCTATAGTTACTGGTGTATGGTAATCCGTGCAGTTGCAGGGAGATCTTCCCCGGCCGGCGGCATCTCTACCTGCTGTAAAGGGAAGGAATTTGAGTCCCATAGCTGGGAGTGACGTCACTACAAAGAGCTAATTGGGCCAAAAAGATCATAATTTTCTAGATCTGCTTTCTCCTCTGTTCTGGTGCAGGTTAAGGTATCAATGGACAAGTCAGAAGATCTATGTAGCGCTACCACGGCTGATGGAGAGCCTATAGAAAGAATAGTCATAGTGCCGAACCGTTCCGCTATAGCTGTTCCATTTGTTGTGGTGCCCATCGGAAAGTCAAACCCAATGGTGACAGTGAAGGCTCTAGGTACAGACGGAGTAGCTGACATTGTAAAAAAGCCTCTCCGAATTTTGGTGAGATGATACATTCAACACTATGTAGACAATGTATGTTGTTCGGCTTTTCTTATTGTAATTAACTATATTATTATATTCTCAGAGGGAAGGTGTCTCGGTTCTTGAAGAAAAAACACATCTGATAGATCCTAAGGGTAAGAAGCAGGTTTTGGGTACTGGTACACAAAATATGATATTTCTGAATCCTGACTGTAACAAATAACAGGTGTGGACGCGCTGTGCGACTGAAACGGTTTGGCATTTGGTCACGCAGGGAGCAGAGTCTAAATACCCGGTAGAACTTCACACTTTATCCTGCTCCATGATGTGGGAGCTGGACGTCGGCTGCTAGTGGCCACCAGGTCATTCCACAAGTGTGATCCCGGTGTTGGCAGTGGCTGGTCCAGTAGACCAGAGGGTACCGGTCTGTGGCACTAGGAAAACAGGCAATTGATGTGGTCAGCAGGCCAGATCAAACACTGGCAAGACAGCACGGTACCAGGGATGAGGTGGAGACGAAGTCCAACCCAGCAGAGCTTGTGGCCTTAACAGTTATAAAGTCGGACGAGGCGGTGCCCAAATCCAATGAGGTGCATGAACAATGTTGAAAATAAGACAAGGATTGCACTCACCGTCCGTACAGCGTTTTATTGATAGTTGTCAGGCATAATGAGCTGGTACAAGAGCGTAGGCGGGGGACGTAACCGGGACAGACTGTTTCACGTTTGGTAACGCTTCTTTAATACCCTGCGCAAAACAAGAAAATGTAATACCCTGCGCAAAAAGGAGAAAATTGGGACTGCTAAATTGGGGCTAGTTAAGTACATTACAATGTGTATTTTTAAAGAGCATGTATTAAAGGAGAAGACCATGTATTAATGAGGAATCTGTGTGGTGGACTTCATTTTACATGGTATCTGGTTCACCATTGTAACTCCCAGCAGATACTGTATGTCTTTTCTCCTGTAAGATGTCTCTTCGTGGACTGGCAATGTTGAAAAGAAGACAAGGATTGCACTCACTGTCCGTACATCGTTTTATTGATAGTTGTCAGGCATAACGAGCTGGTACAAGAGCGGAGGATGTAACCGGGACAGACTGTTTCACGTTTAGTAACGCTTCTTCCAGCCGGTATACAGACTGTTTCACATTTGGTAACGCTTCTTCCAGCCGGTATTACGGCTGGATGAAGCGTTACCAAACATAAAACAGTCTGTACTGTACAACCGGGACAGACTGTTTCACGTTTAGTAACGCTTCTTCCAGCCGATTTACAGACTGTTTCACATTTGGTAACGCTTTTTCCAGCCGGTATACCAGCTGGAAGAAGCGTTATCAAACGTGAAACAGTCTGTACAGAACAACCGGGACAGACTGTTTCACGTTTAGTAACGCTTCTTCCAGCCGGTATACAGACTGTTTCACGTTTGGTAACGCTTCTTCCAGCCGGTATACCAGCTGGAAGAAGCGTTACCAAACGTGAAACAGTCTGTACTTGTCACGATTCGGCTTCCAGGTAGTGGATCCTCTGTGTCAGCGAGGGATTGGCGTGGACCGTGCTAGTGGACCGGTTCTAAGAGGCTACTGGTATTCACCAGAGCCCGCCGCAAAGCGGGATGGTCTTGCTGCGGCAGTAGCAACCAGGTCGTATCCACTAGCAACGGCTCTACCTCGCTGACTGCTGAGAAGGCGTGGGACAGAAGGACTAGGCAGAGGCAAGGTCAGACGTAGCAGAAGGTCGGGGGCAGGCGGCAAGGTTCGTAGTCAGGATGGGTAGCAGAAGTTCAGGTACACAGGCTTTGGACACACTAAACGCTTTCACTGGCACAAGGCAACAAGATCCGGCAAGGGAGTGCATGGGAGGAGGTCAGATAAAGGCAGGGAGCAGGTGGAAGCCAATTAAGCTAATTGGGCCAGGCACCAATCATTGGTGCACTGGCCCTTTAAGTCTCAGAGAGCTGGCGCGCGCGCGCCCTAGAGAGCGGAGCCGCGCGCGCCAGCACATGACAGCAGGGGGCCGGGACGGGTAAGTGACCTGGGATGCGACTCGCGAGCGGGCGCGTCCCGCTGTGCGAATCGCATCCCCAACGGCCAAGACAGTGCAGCACTCCCGGTCAGCGGGACTGACCGGGGCGCTGCAGGGAGAAAGACGCCGTGAGCGCTCCGGGGAGGAGCGGGGACCCGGAGCGCTAGGCGTAACAGTACCCCCCCCCTTAGGTCTCCCCTTCTCTTTGTCCGGTAACTGCCTCCCCTGGGATGAGGACACCGGGAAAGAATGGAGGGTTTCCTCAACGGCAGGCAGTACAGCAGGAGTGGGAATGGGGAGGGAGGGCAGAGGGAGAGGCCTGGCATGGGGCAGTGTGACACCAGGACGGGGGCCATGGGGAGGCACAGAGGCTTGCCTGACGGGACTGGGAGGGGGGGAGAGGCACTTCCTGTGGCAGGCAGAGTCCCAGTTCCTGATCTCCCCGGTGGTCCAATCAATGGTGGGGGAATGAAGCCGGAGCCAAGGCAGACCGAGGAGGACCTCAGAGGTACAGTTGGGGAGAATGAAGAACTCAATCCTCTCAAGATGGGGTCCAATAGACATGAGGAGGGGCTCTGTGCGGTAACGCACGGTGCAGTCCAATCTGGCTCCGTTGACCGCGGAAATGTAGAGCGGCTTGACGAGACGGGTCACCGGGATGCTGAATTTATTAACAAACGACTCCAAAATAAAATTTCCAGAGGCACCGGAGTCCAAGCAGGCCACGGCTGAGAGGGAGGAGTTGGCTGAAGAAGAAATCCGCACGGGTACCGTGAGACGTGGAGGAGCAGACTTGGAACCAAGAGACGCCACACCCACGTGAGCTGGGTGCGTGCGTGCGTTTCCCAGGCGTGGAGGACGGATAGGGCAATCCACCAAGAAATGCTCGGTACTGGCACAGTAAAGACAGAGATTTTCTTCTCTACGGCGATTCCTCTCTTCCTGGGTCAGGCGAGACCGATCCACTTGCATGGCCTCCTCGGCGGGAGGCCCAGGCGAAGACTGCAAAGGATGCTGTGGGAGAGGTGCCCAGAGATCTAAGTCTTTTTCCTGGCGGAGCTCTTGGTGTCGCTCAGAAAAACGCATGTCAATGCGGATAGCCAAATGGATGAGTTCTTGGAGGTTGGCAGGAATCTCTCGTGCGGCCAGCACATCCTTGATGCGACTGGATAGGCCTTTTTTAAAGGTCGCGCAGAGAGCCTCATTATTCCAGGAAAGTTCAGAAGCAAAAGTACGGAATTGTATGGCGTACTCGCCAACGGAAGAATTACCCTGGACCAGGTTCAACAGGGCAGTCTCGGCAGAAGAAGCTCGGGCTGGCTCCTCGAAGACACTCCGGAGTTCAGCGAAGAAGGCCTGGACTGTGGCTGTGGCAGGATCATTGCGGTCCCAGAGCGGTGTGGCCCAAGACAAGGCCTTTCCTGAAAGAAGGCTTACTACGAACGCCACCTTAGACCGTTCTGAAGGAAACAAGTCCGACAACATCTCCATATGCAGGGAACACTGAGACAAAAATCCACGGCAGAGTTTAGAGTCCCCATCAAATTTGTCCGGCAGGGACAAGCGGAGGTTAGGAGCAGCCACTCGCTGCGGAGGAGGTGCAGGAGCTGGCGGAGGAGATGGTTGCTGCTGTAGCAGAGGCAGAAGTTGCTGTAACATGGCGGTCAACTGCGACAGCTGCTGTCCTTGTTGGGCAATCTGCTGCGATTGCTGAGCGACCACCGTGGGAAGATCAGCGAGACTTGGCAGCGGCACCTCAGCGGGATCCATGGCCGGATCTACTGTCACGATTCGGCTTCCAGGTAGTGGATCCTCTGTGTCAGCGAGGGATTGGCGTGGACCGTGCTAGTGGACCGGTTCTAAGAGGCTACTGGTATTCACCAGAGCCCGCCGCAAAGCGGGATGGTCTTGCTGCGGCAGTAGCAACCAGGTCGTATCCACTAGCAACGGCTCTACCTCGCTGACTGCTGAGAAGGCGTGGGACAGAAGGACTAGGCAGAGGCAAGGTCAGACGTAGCAGAAGGTCGGGGGCAGGCGGCAAGGTTCGTAGTCAGGATGGGTAGCAGAAGTTCAGGTACACAGGCTTTGGACACACTAAACGCTTTCACTGGCACAAGGCAACAAGATCCGGCAAGGGAGTGCATGGGAGGAGGTCAGATAAAGGCAGGGAGCAGGTGGAAGCCAATTAAGCTAATTGGGCCAGGCACCAATCATTGGTGCACTGGCCCTTTAAGTCTCAGAGAGCTGGCGCGCGCGCGCCCTAGAGAGCGGAGCCGCGCGCGCCAGCACATGACAGCAGGGGGCCGGGACGGGTAAGTGACCTGGGATGCGACTCGCGAGCGGGCGCGTCCCGCTGTGCGAATCGCATCCCCAACGGCCAAGACAGTGCAGCGCTCCCGGTCAGCGGGACTGACCGGGGCGCTGCAGGGAGAAAGACGCCGTGAGCGCTCCGGGGAGGAGCGGGGACCCGGAGCGCTAGGCGTAACAGTACTGTACAACCGGGACAGACTGTTTCACATTTAGTAACGCTTCTTCCAGCCGGTATACCGACTGTTTCACGTTTGGTAAAGCTTCTTCCAGCCGGTATACCGGCTGGAAGAAGCGTTACCAAACGTGAAACAGTCTGTCCCGGTTACGTCCTCCGCCTCCGCTCTTGTACCACCTCGTTATGCCTGACAACTATCAATAAACCGTTGTACGGACGGTGAGTGCAATCCTTGTCTTATTTTTAACATTGTTCATGCACTTCATTGGATTTGTCCACCGCCTCGTCCGACATTATACTCCGGGAATCCCCACGCTATCCACATCAGTCACCTGTCTAATTGAAGCCTTAGTCTTGTAGTGCACCGGACTACCTTCCCTCCATCATTCACAGATCTTCGTGGACTGGGCCTAGGCTGACATGTAGCTACTAGGGATGTAAGAAAAAAATCGATTCTCGCGATAATCGCGATTTTTTTCATTTGCCGATACTGAATCGATTCAAAATATTTTTGAATCGATTCTTTTAGGGATGTGGAATTTTTATCTCCTGACGCCCGGAGCAGCATGTCCCCGGCATCAGGAGATAAAAGTCCCGGGCAGGCCGGATCTGACACGGAGTCGCTGTGGGTGTATGGAGCGGGCTCCGACTCGTGCCCGCTCTGTACTATGCGACCCCCGGCTGATTTCAGTAGCCGGGGGCCGCCGCTAATAGCCAGCATGCGGCGATCGCCGCGGCTGGCTATTAAAGGAGTACTCCGGTGCACACTTTCCTCATGTTATCCCGTCCGGGCTGCAAAATAAAAGAAAACGCACTTTCTCTTACCTGCCAACGAGCCCCCGGAGCTCCGGTACACTCCGGTACAGGTGTTCGGTCCCCGTGCTGTATTCTTCTTACTTCCTGTTAGCCCGGCACGTCACACGGAGCTTCAGCCTATCACCGACTGCAGCGATGTCCCGTCTCGGCTGGTGATAGGCTGAAGCTCCATGTGACGTGCCGGGCTAACAGGAAGTAAGAAGAATACAGCCCGGGGACCCAACACCTGTACCGGAGCTCCGGGGGCTCGTTGGCAGGTAAGATAAAGTGCGTTTTCTTTTATTTTGCAGCCCGGACGGGATAACATGAGAAAAGTGTGCACCGGAGTACTAGATCGCCGCTGTCAAAGCTGACAGCGGCGTCTATTGGGATCTATGAATGCTCCCAGGTGGGCGATGTATCGGGATATATCGCGATGTATCGTCACCTAGACGGTATCGCGATATATCGGGATATATCGAATCGCCACACTGGTATCGCGATTCGAATCGAATCGCCAAATTCTTGGCGATTCACACCCCTAGTAGCTACTGCATGTGAAAATATTTGTTTTGTTTCCTCCATGGAAGGATCTCGGTGAAGACAGATCACCTTGAACAAAATGCAACTTGCATGTCTAGCCTTGTTGTGTGGTTATAGAAAAAAAAAATAAGGTTAGAACCTTCTATAATGGGTGTTCACCATTATATTCTCATGTATCTTGCAGACAGAAACAGAAATGAGTTGACAGTTGACGAGGACCTGCCGTCCAATATGATACCGGATGGAGATTTCCGCTCGAGTATAATGATAAGTGGTGAGTAGAGTAATGATGGACTCCGATCGTTCTATCATCATGAATGGTATTGTGTAGCTCGCTCCTACCTCTTCAACGGGTATAGACAGAAGTGACATCTGCTTGTTTTTGTCTTTCCTCACACCTAGGCTTCATCTACTAAGTAGATTATACATTACGCATTGGACAAAAATATAATTTTTAACAGTATTTTTATTATGTCTTATTTCCTCCCACAGTGGATTCTCCAATGAATACCATAAACAACTCCCTGAGTAGTGATGGGGTTAGTAGACTCATCCGTGTTCCATATGGCTGCGCTGAGCAAACTATGATTTCCACGGCTCCTGGAGTCTATGCCCTTCGCTACCTGGATCACACCAATAAGTGGACGCAGCTACCACCTGACCGCAAAGACATGGGGCTGGAGAACATGAACAATGGTATTTCCATATGTCTTTATGGAAGGTGTTGCATGATACAGATACATACAGTATGACCGTCATACTGTCATATAGTCATGCAAAGTGGAAATGTTGTAGTAATATGTTTCGAACCCTGTCCAACTGTCCATGGCCATCATAACTTGTTCTGCAGGAGAACAGTTATAACCAAATTAGAACTTCATGTCAATTGTGCCCATATGAACCCCATTACACCTTTTGTCAAGATGACACAAAAAAAAAACAAAAAAAAAAGAAGAGACTTAAAATTTATAGTAGCCCGGCTTCAGAGTCCAAATACCAAAATTGGCAGTGGGCATATCCAGAAGATGTGGTTTTACTGTATTGCTTACTCATATAGCTTCATGGCACCTACTATAAACCATATAAATGGTGGAATCCAGACGGGAGATAAGAAAGAATGAAGCACTCACCAGGTCATTTTTTGGGAATTGCAAGCCTCTTTATTGCATATCAGCCAGCAGCGTTCCTACATGTGCGGGAGAGCGTACAGGTGGAGCGAGGTGGGGGAGTGGGTTGGGTCACAGTCCGTATCGCGCACTAAGCGCTTCGTCAGGCCCCTAAGGGCCTGACGAAGCGCTCAGGGCACGATACGGACCGTGGCCCAACCCACTTCCACACCTCGCTTCCCTAAGGGGCCTGACGAAGCGCTTAGTGCGCGATACGGACCGTCACCCAACCCACTCCCCCACCTCGCTCCCCTAAGGGGCCTGACGAAGCGCTTAGTGCGCGATATGGACCGTGGCCCAACCCACTTCCCCACCTCGCTCCCCTAAGGGGCCTGACAAAGCGCTTAGTGCGTGATACGGACTGTCGCCCAACCCACTCCCCCACCTCGATCCCCTAAGGGGCCTGACGAAGCGTTTAGTGCGCGATACGGACTGTCGTCCAACCCACTCCCCCACCTCGATCCCCTAAGGGGCCTGACGAAGTGCATAGTGCGTGATACAGACCGTCGTCCAACCCACTCCCCCACCTCGCTCCCCTAAGGGGCCTGACGAAGCGCTTAGTGTGCGATACGGACTGTCGCCCAACCCACTCCCCCACCTCGCTCTCCTAAGGGGCCTGATGAAGCGCTTAGTGTGCGATACGAACCGTCGACCAACCCACCCCCCACCTCACTCCCCTAAGGGGCCTGATGAAGATCTTAGTGTGTGATAAGGACCATCGCCCAACCCACTCCCCCACCTCGCTCCCCTAAGGGGCCTGACGAAGAGCTTAGTGCGCTATACGGACTGTCGCCCAACCCACTCCCCCACCTCGATCCCCTAAGGGGCCTGACGAAGCGCTTAGTGCGTGATAAGGACCGTCGCCCAACCCACTCCCCCACCTCGCTCCCCTAAGGGGCCTGACGAATCGCTTAGTGTGCGATACGGACCGTCGACCAACCCACTCCTCCACCTCGCTCCCCTAAGGGGCCTGAGGAAGCTCTTAGTGCGTGATACGGACCGTCGCCCAACCCACTCCCCCACCCCGCTCCACCTGTCCGCTCTCCCACACATGTAGGAATGCTGCTGGCTGATATGTAATAAAGAAGCTTGCGATTCCTGAAAAAAGACCTGGTGAGTGCTTCATTCTTTCTAATCTCCTGTTTGGATTTTACTTTGGATAGTCATATGTGAGCACCGGGAGGGTCATTATACCAGGAAATCCTAGCGGGATATACTATAGTGAAGTTGCAGTGCCGGGTATCATCTGTCTTGGACTGCATATAAATGGTGGCTCCATTGTACAAATAAACTGTTTTGCTGCCCCCAGGATACGCCAGGATCTTGCAGTACAGAAAGACAGATGGATCCTATGGTGCGTGGCTGCACAGACCAAGTAGTACATGGTAAGTTGGAGACATCTTCAAGTAGTAACCTTTTATTGTCTGGAGTCCTCTCTATTTTTGTCTTATTTGAGAGGACATCTTGCTTACAACAATCCACAGCAACTTTGGTTTTCCTAAAGAGACAAAGTAGGGTGCCATGTTCTTGATGACATCATCAGGTCTTCTATGGAAATATGTAATCCTGGCATTACTCCAAATACTGAGCAAAGATGAAATAGGATTTGGTGAAATATAAAGATCCTTAGTTTTTGTCCTGACACCACTTGTAATTTTAATCGTCATTACCTGTACCCCAGGGGCCACAGTTTGAATATCATATTGAAAAAGTGCAAACTTTTACCTTCACATGCAAAGGGTGTGCAATGGTTCTCCGGTCGTCTACATAAAAACTCTTGGTATATTTTAGGCTGACAGCTTTTGTAGTAAAAGTCATGTCCCTCTGCCGTAAATATATTGAGGTTGATGTGGAAGAAATCCGCAGATCTGCCCTATATCTCACGACAAAACAAAGTGACACAGGAGCTTTCCTGGAGACCAATGCAGTGATCCACAAAGATATGATGGTAACATGGAATTGGACACTTGTCCTACATTCTGTCATTTTTCTAACTTGCTTCTTCCTCTTTTGGTCACGTAAAATGTTCAAAAAGTAAAAAATCATGTTATTCTTATTTTTTTAAATCAAACTGACTAGGGTGGTATTGCGAAGAATACAGCAGATGTGTCCCTTACGGCCTATGTGTTGGTGGCTCTCCATCACGCCAAGGATGCTATGCCTGAAGATGATACCAAAGTGGTATGTAGGCTTTTACCACTTCATTTTTCCATCTTCCTTTCATATGTATGGGTAACATAAACTCTTTCATCACTTTCAGAAAAACAGTATTGCTAAAGCCATAGACTACCTCCGCTCTATACTGAACAATGTCAAAGAGCCATACTCCCAGGCCGTCACTGCTTATGCCCTCAATCTTGCTTCCAGTGACTCCCTTTTGAAGGAAAAAGCCTATACCAATCTCATGTTTACTGCACAGCATGATCGCAGTAAGTAGCACACTCACTTAGAAATAGTGTAAGGGCAGGGTCACATGGGGCAAATGCGCAGGGTATTTCACGCTGCGGATGCTCCAACAGCAGTCACAGAGGGGCTGCAGACGAGCTCTCAGCTGCGGCCGAGTAGCTCTGTTTGTCCACTAGTAGTGGCGGATTTCCCGCTGCACTAATCCATCGCTATGAGCGGACACACACAGCTACCAGGCCGCAGCTCACTCTGCAGCCCCTCTGTGACTGCTGTTGGAGCATCCGCAACGTGAAATACGCTGCAAATGCATCCCATGTGACCCTGCCCTTACAAAATCCTGGGGGATACATGGGAAAAGAAACATTCAATATTTTTTTTATCATAGATAAGAATACGGTTCACTTTGGACCAAAGGGGACTGCACTTGCTGTTGAAGCCACATCGTATGCATTACTTACTGCCCTACTCCAAGGAGATCTGCCTAATGCCAAGAAGATATACGTCTGGTTGTCAGAGCAAGAGAACTATGGTGGAGGATTTAAATCTACCCAGGTTAGTCTTAAGAAAGGACCAACATGAGCAATGACAAATAAATGCAACCTTCTTATTGGCTACTACTTGGATTGGCCCAGTTTCACAAAAAACATCCTTTTACCGTGAAAACAGAGGTCGACTTAGTTATGTGTGCATGTGAATGTGCCAAGGTCAAGGGTTAGTGTTTGGAAATCCATGTGGGCTAAAGCCTCAGAAAGGTTTTGGAGATACTGGGGCAAGATGTGGTCATGAGGGAATTGATCCACCAAATTTGCCTATAGGACTGATCCATTGTTACTTCTTATAATAGAATACAAACCATTAAAGTGTACCTGTCGTCAACAAAAACGTTTTATATAATGCAAATAATACCATTATATGTATATTTGTAATATACATTGGTTAAAAAAATGTGCATATTTTTGTCCCTACAGCTATTGTTTGTGTGTCTCTATGAGGAGTCCAAATACAGGAAGTGAGGGGTCAATCAAGCAGGGCTCTGTACAATGAGTACAAACGGGGCTCTGTACACTGAAGACAAGCAGTGCTCTGTACAATGAGGACAAGCGGCGCTCTGTACACTGAGGACAAGCAGGGCTATGTACACTGAGGACATGCAGGGTTCAGTACACTGAGGACAAGCAGGGCTCTTTACACTGAGGACAAGCAGAGCTCTGTACACTGAGGACAAGCAGGGCTCTGTACACTGAGGACAAGCAGGGCTCTGTACACTGAGGACAAGCAGGGCTCTGTACAATGAGGACAAGCAGGGCTCTGTACAATGAGGACCAGCAGGGCTCTGTACACTGAGGACAAGCAGGGCTCTGTACATGAGGACAAGCAGGGCTCAGTACACTGAAGACAAGCAGGGCTCTGTACACTGAAGACAAGCAGGGCTCTGTACACTGAGGACAAGCAGGGCTCTGTACAATGAGGACAAGTGGCGCTCTGTACACTGAGGACAAGCAGAGCTCTGTACACTGAGGACAAGCAGGGTTCTGTACACTGAAGACAAGCAGGGCTCTGTACAATGAGGACAAGCAGGGCTCTGTACACTGAGGACAAGCAGAGCTCTGTACACTGAGGACAAGCAGGGCTCTGTACAATGAGGACAAGCTGGGTCTGTACACTGAGGACCAGCAGGGCTCTGTACACTGAGGACAAGCAGGGCTCTGTACACTGAAGACAAGCAGGGCTCTGTACACCGGAGGACAAGCAGGGCTTTGTACACTGAGGACAAGCAGGGCTCTGTACACTGAGGACAAACGAGGCTCTGTACACTGAGGACAAGCAGGGCTCTGTACATTGTGGACAAGAGGGGCTCTGTACACTGAGGACAAGCGGGGCTCTGTACACTGAGGACAAGCGGGGCTCTGTACACTGAGGACAAACAGGGCTCTGTACACTGAGGACAATCAGGGCTCTGTACACTGAGGCTCTATGACATACCCCCCGGCTCACACGGCAGGCTGATTGACAAGCCAGGAGTCTGCACAGATCCCTGCTTCTCCTGCCCTCACTTCCTGTATTTGGACTCATCATAGAGACACACAGGCAACAGCTGCAGAGACAGTATATTTTCACCCAATACATATGGAATGGTATTATCTACATTATATCAAAAGTTTTTGTTGGTGACAGGTACACTTTAAGGAAACATTCGTGTTTTCTTAGGTTTGCTAGAGACAAATCCAGTCCATATGCCCTCCTTATCCGCTCATTCCCCTTCATCCATCTCCTCCCCTCCATGCTTGAACTTGATGGACATTTGTTTTTTTTTTTTGTTTTTTTCCTACCATACTTACTAAATGTACTAGATTTTAAGGGCTATAACTAAGTTGGTTTGGTAACAACAGGGTTGAGAATGTTGGCACAGGGCGTGCCCTGTGCCAACATTCTCTACCCTGTTGTTACCAAACCAACTTAGTTATAGCCCTTAATATATAATATTTAGTTAGCATTTTCTATATAGCCCTTGACATTTAGTTAGCATGATAAATTACATCATACTGGAATCTCTATAGTTTTGTACTCCGGAGCGCTGGGCAGGAGGAACCTTAGGCTTGATTGTGCCCAAAACAGATAATTCTACCTTGTTATGTACCATATTGTGCCCAAATAAAACTGTGTATAATTTCCCTCTTCAGGAGCCCAATTTAAAATCAATTGGGTTAAAGGGGTACTCCGGTGGAATTTCTTTTATTTTTTTTTTATTTTTTTTAAATCAACTGTTGCCAGAAAGTTAAACAGATTTGTAAATTACTCCTATAAAAAAATCTTAATCCTTCCAGTACTTATTATACTTTTTAGCTGCTGAATACTACAGAGGAAATTATTTTATTTTTGGAACACAATGCTCTCTGCTGACCTCTGCTGTCCATTTTAGGAACTGTCCAGAGTAGGAGAAAATCCCCATAGCAAACATATGCTGCTCTGGACAGTTCCTAAAAATGGACAGAGATGTCAGCAGAGAGCACTGTGTTCCAAAAAGAAAATAATTTCCTCTGTAGTATTCAGCAGCTAATAAGTACAGGAAGGATTACGATTTTGTAATAGAAGTAATGTGCAAATCTGTTACACTTTCGGGCACCAGTTGATTAAAAAAAAAGTTTTCCACAGGAGTACCCCTTAAGTGACGGCATTTTACTCCACCTCCAGGACACGGTGATGGCGCTGGAGGCTCTCTCTGAATATTGGATCAAGACTGACACAGGTGACGTAGATGAATTACGGGTGGAAATCAACTCCCTGGAGAAATCTCTGAAGCAGGACATCACACTGCGAAGCGGGGAGAGCTCTCAGGAGGAGCTGGTGAGATCCGAGGATGGTCATTGGGGATTGCTATATCGCTATTATGTGAAGTATAGGAATCCAGAAAGAGGTAAAATCCCTTCCCAGACTTAGCTTCCTAGGGACTTTGGTTGATAGTGGGGTTTTTTTTTGTCCACTTCCTGGGCCCCTCCAGATTTCCAGACTAGTCCAGATCAGCACAGGTGCTGAAGACAGATGTTCATTGAGCTTTCAAACTAGACGAGATTCAGTATGCAAGTCAGGCTGTAAGGAACCTGCAACACTGGGGGCTGCAGACTTAAAGGGGTACTCCGCTGCTCAGCGTTTGGAACAAACTGTTCCGAACGCTAGAGCTGGGAGCTTTTTTCCTGGATAACCCTTTTAAATCCTGCTTGTCCAGCACTAACTATACATAAAACTTCCCTGTCTATACAGGTGGCTTACTACTAGCCACCCAAAACAACAGTCAACAAATGTGTTCCTCACACAGGTAATAAAGGGGTACTCCGCTGCTCAGCGTTTGGAACAAACTTCCGAATGTTGGAGTCGGGAGCTCATGATGTCATAGCCCCGCCCCCTCATGATGTCATGCCTCGCCCCCTCAATGCAAGTCTATGGGAGGGGGAACTGATGAGTAACCAAACCACAGCCGTTATGCCCCCTCCCATAGACATGAATGGAGGTAGCGTGGCGTGACCTCACAACCACGGCCGCCTGAACTCAGCGTTCTGAACAAAAATGTACAGAACGCTGGGGTGGCGTCCGTAGATCGCGGGGGGGGTCCCAGCAGCCGGACCCCCCTTGATCAGATATCTTATCCCCTATCGTTTGGATAAGGAGTAAGATGTCTTGGGACAGAATACCCCTTTAATTTCTTAAAGTCCCGGTCAACCCAATGACAACCCTATGATACTTTCTGTAATACAACTGGATCCGTAAGAATCAAGTGTGTACAATAGAATATTAGACGCTCTTTATTCTTTGTTTTGTAGAGATCGATGGGGACTAAATTCAGGGTGAAAATATATGGAAAAGGAACCGGAGTCTTAAAAGTAAGTTTTGGAAAAACTATTCTATACATGTGAGATACATGGTGGGGCCCAGGACAATAGATGGGAACCACATTATAAGCTCTGGGGTCACTCTTGGCTAATCTGACATATGGGCAGGGGCTGTACTCATGGGCAAGGCCTTGAAATTTTACATAATTTATGGTAATTCATGCACAGCAGTATGTCAGGATCAGGACTGAAAATTGTAGAAGTGTGTATGAATGCGTTACATTTCTCCCATGATGCCTCACTTCATTTCCCTTTTATAAAGCTACGAGCTTAGTACCCAGTGTCACCCGGTCTTTCTACTTTAACCCAAATGTAATAATGATGCTCTTGATGCAATAATGATGCTCTCATATCGGTCCTTCTATCCTATCCTCATATCCTAACCCAGTGTTTCCCAACCAGTGTGCCTCCAGCTGTTGCAAAACTACAACTCCCAGCATGCACAGACAGGCTTTGGCTGTCCGGGCATGCTGGGAGTTGTAGTTTTGCAACAGCTGGAGGCACACTGGTTGGGAAACACTGTCCTAACCTCTTATGCCCATCCTCATATCCAGTCCTTATATCCCGTCCTTATATCCCGTCCTCATATTCCGTCCTCATATTCCGTCCTCATTATCCCGTCCTCAATATCCCATCCTCAATATCCCGTCCTTATATCCCGTCCTCATATCCCGTCCTCATATCCCGTCCTCATATCCCGTCCTCATATCCCGTCCTCATATCTCGTCCTCATATCCCGTCCTTATAACCCGTCCTCATATCTCGTCCTCATAACCCGTCCTCATATCTCGTCCTCATATCCGGTCCTCATAACCCGTCTTTATATCCCGTCCTCATATCCCGTCTTTATATCCCGTCCTCATATCCCGTCCTCATATCCCGTCCTCATATCCCGTTCTCATATCCCGTCCTCCTATCCCGTCCTCCTATCCCGTCCTCATATCCCGTTCTCATATGCCGTCTTTATATCCCGTCCTCATATCCCGTTCTCATATCCCGTCCTCCTATCCCGTCCTCCTATCCCGTCCTCATATCCCGTCCTCATATCCCGTCCTCATATCCCGTCCTCATATCCCGTTCTCATATCCCGTCCTCCTATCCCGTCCTCCTATCCCGTCCTCATATCCCGTCCTCATATCCCGTCCTCATATCCCGTCCTCATATCCCGTCCTTATATCCCGTTCTCATATCCCGTCCTCCTATCCCGTCCTCATATCCCGTCCTCATATCCCGTCCTCATATCCCGTCCTCATATCCCGTCCTTATATCCCGTCCTCTTATCCCGTCCTCCTATCCCGTCCTCCTATCCCGTCCTCCTATCCCGTCCTCATATCCCGTCCTCATATCCCGTCCTCCTATCCCGTCCTCCTATCCCGTCCTTATATCCCGACCTTATATCCCATCCTTATATCCCGACCTTATATCCCATCCTCATATCCCATCCTTATATCCCATCCTTATATCCCGACCTTATATCCCATCCTTATATCCCGTCCTCATAAACCATCCTCATATCCCGTCCTCATATCCCGTCCTTATATCCCATCCTTATATCCCATCCTTATATCCCGTCCTTATATCCCGTCCTCATATCCCATCCTCATATCCCATCCTTATATCCCGACCTTATATCCCATCCTTATATCCCATCCTTATATCCCGACCTTATATCCCGTCCTCATATCCCGTCCTCATATCCCGTCCTCATATCTCGTCCTCATATCCCGTCCTTATATCCCGTCCTCATATCCCGTCCTTATATCCCGTCCTTATATCCCGTCCTTATATCCCGTCCTCATATCCCGTCCTTATATCCCGTCCTTATATCCCGTCCTCATATCCCGTCCTTATATCCCGTCCTTATATCCCGTCCTGATATCCCGTCCTGATATCCCGTCCTTTTATCCCGACCTTATATCCCGACCTTATATCCTATCCTTATATCCCGTCCTTATATCCCGACCTTATATCCCGACCTCATATCCCGACCTCATATCCCGACCTCATATCCCGACCTCATATCCCGTCCTCATATCCCGTCCTCATATCCCGTCCTTATATCCCGTCCTTATATCCCGTCCTCATATCCCGTCCTCATATCCCGTCCTTATATCCCGTCCTTATATCCCATCCTTATATCCCATCCTTATATCCCGACCTTATATCCCATCCTTATATCCCATCCTTATATCCCGTCCTTATATCCCATCCTTATATCCCATCCTTATATCCCATCCTTATATCCCATCCTTATATCCCATCCTTATATCCCGACCTTATATCCCGTCCTCATTTCCGTTATCGGCAGGATTTATAAAAGTCCTGGGTAATCTCTGCAGCCCAAAAGGCTGCTATTTGATATCGTTGAACCTTACCAAAGCTTCCTAGATCAGGAATGGAATGTGAGAATTGCAGTGAAGACTGACTTACATAGGTTAGAAATGTCCTTAGACACATGAGATGTCTTCTGGTTGCAGGACACAATAAATATACTTTCTGCTATCTCACTATGTGGTATTAATCTTCCGGTAGGTTCTGAAGATGTATAACATCATCCAGTTGGAGGACACGACCTGCTCACAGCTGGATCTCACCATAAAGGTGCACGGTAATATTAATGCAGGTGAGTTGTTCGTGGTGACGCCTTGTGATTTATATGACTTAGGGGGTGCAGGAATCTCTTGCTGAATATGGGACTTTTTAGAGGAAATCAAATATGAGACTTAAAGGGGTACTCCGGTGGAAAACATTTATTTATTTTTTTTAAATCAACTGGTGCCAGAAAGTTAAACAGATTTGTAAATTATTTCTATTAAAAAATCTTAATCCTTCCAGTATTTATCAGCAGCTGTATAATACAGAGGAATTTATTTTCTTTTTTTAATTTCTTTTCTGTCTGTCCACGGTGCTCTCTGCTGACCCCTCTGTCCATGTCAGGAACTGTCCAGAGCAGCATAGGTTTTCTATGGGGGATTGTTCCTGCTCTGGTCAGTTCCTGACATGGACAGAGGTGTCAGCAGAGAGCATCGTGGACAGATAGAAAAGAAATTGAAAAAGAAACGAACCTTCTCTGTATCATACAGCAGCTAATAAGTACTGGAAGGATTAAGATTTTTAAATAGAAGTAATTTACAAATCGGTTTAATTTTCTGGCATCAGTTGATAAAAAAAAAAAAATTCCACCGGAGTACCCCTTTAAGTGCTGACTCCCTCAACGTTGCAGTCAAAGGCTGTCTAGACATGCTGGGAGTTGTAGTTTTGCAACAGCTTGGTTGAGAAACATTACTCTATATGCAAACATATACACAATTTTTTTCTATATTTGTTGACTTTTTTATTCTCCTGACAAAAATTTAGGAAGGTGTCCATCAACCTGTCCCTTTCCAGCTGCAGCAAAACTACCACCACCAGCATTCCCTGGCAGCTGTTGGTTGCTTTTTCCAGAAACAGCGCCGCTCTTGTCATGCCTTAAAGGGGTATTCCAGGAAATGTTATATATATATATATATATATATATATATATATATATATATATATATATATATATATATATATATACACACATCTCAACTGGCTCCAGAAAGTGTAACAGATTTGTAAATTACTTCTATATAAAAAATCTTAATCCTTCCAATAATTATCAGCTGCTGAAGTTGAGTTGTTCTTTACTGTCTGGCAACAGTGCTCTCTGCTGACATCTCTGCTTGTCTCGGGAACTGCACAGAGTAGAAGAGGTTTGCTGTGGGGATTTGCTTCTACTCTGGACAGTTCCCAAGACACGTGTCATCAGAGAGCACTTAGATAGAAAAGAACAACTCAACTTCAGCAGCTCATAAATACTGAAAGGATTAAGATTTTTTTAATAGAAGTCATTTACAAATCTGTAAATGTGTATATATATATATATATATATATATATATAAATCCTGGATAACCCCTTTAAAGTGGAAAACTTTTTTTTTTAAATCAACTGGTGCCAGAAAGTTAAACAGATTTGTAAATTACTTCTATAAAAAATTCTTAATCCTTCCAGTACTTTTTAGGGGCTGTATGCTAAAGAGAAATCCAAAAAAGAAATGCATTTCCTCTGATGTCATGACCACAGTGCTCTCTGCTGACCTCTGCTGTCCATTTTAGGAACTGTCCAGAGAAACATATCTTTGCTATGGGGATTTTCTCCAGCTCTGGACAGTTCCTAAAAGGGTCAGCAGAGAGCACTGTGGTCATGACATCAGAGGAAATGCATTTCTTTTTTGGGATTTCTCTTTAGCATACAGCCCCTAATAAGTACTGGAAGGATTAAGATTTTTTAATAGAAGTGATTTACAAATCTGTTTATCTTTCTGGCACCAGTTGATTTAAAAAAAAAAGTTTCCCACAGGAGTACCCCTTAAAGTGTTTTTTTTTGTACATAAACATAGCATACATGGCAATGACAGTACGCGTTACGGCAAAGCCGTAACGCGTACTGTCATTGCCATGTATGCTATGTTTACGTACAAATAAACACTTTGAGATTGGGCATGAACTTTGAGTGCCGGGACCCTTCTTTGATAACTCGGATTCTACACCGGTCCATGAACACCGATATCGTTCAGTGCCGACCCTTTACCCGCTTTTGTCATGGGCTCTGTACAGTATTGCAATACGAATAGAACTGAGCTGCAGTACCACTCACAGCCACTTAGTAAGAGTGGCACTGTTTGGGTAATAAAGCAGCCATGTTTTACTTTTGCTCCCATACTCCGTTTCTTTACAGACGATGAAGAAAATGATTACGGAGATGACTATGATTATGATGGAGAGGCCATGTCCGACAAGCCCAGGAGGAACATTGAATGGCATGACTTGAGGAGCAGAGCTCGTAGAGAGGTCTCCTCGCCCAAAGCAAAAGACGAGAAAGTCCTGTATGAAGTGTGTATTGGGTAAGAGAGGCCTGGTATCCTACCGTCATATACATATACCGTCACTTATAGGGCGCTGTCCCATGATTCCCAGCTGCAATATGGCACCTTTAGTAGTCTATGGGCCCATACCATATCTGTATATGCCTCTATATTGGAGAATACCTCTATAATACAGGACTGTAGGGGCTAAGCAGAAAGGAAAGAGAAGATCAGGGGACCGGATGAAGCCAAACAGGAGCGGCAGGGGACCAGTACTAGGTAAAAACTCCCTTTTTATGGGCCCAGGCACCTTGCTCATTTTAAAGGGGTATTCCAGGAAAAAACTTGATATATATATCAACTGGCTCTAGAAAGTTAAACAGATTTGTAAATTACTTCTATTAAAAAAATCTTAATCCTTTCAATAATTATCAGCTGCTGAAGTTGAGTTGTTTTCTGTCTGACAACAGTGCTCTCTGCTGACATCTCTGCTGGTCTCGGGAACTGCTCAGAGTAGAAGAGGTTTGCTATGGGGATTTGCTTCTAAACTGGGCGGTTCCCAAGACACGTGTCATCAGAGAGGACTAAGACAGAAAAGAACAACTCAACTTCAGCAGCTGATAAGTACTGAAAGGATTAAGATTTCCGGCAATCTCCGGCTCTGCCATAGCACTGTATTGAGGGGGCGTGTCAGCCGCCACTTAGTGCGGTGGTCGACACCCGCTATCTGACCAGCGAGCCGGGCCCCCGTACAGAAGATCTGGTGGAAAACTTTTTTTTTTTTTTTTAATCAACTGGTACCAGAAAGCTAAACAGATTTGTAAATTACTTCTATTAAAAAATCTTAATCCTTCCAGTACTTATTAGCTGCTGAATACTACATAGGAAATTATTATTTTTTTTTTTGGGAACTCAGAGCTCTCTGCTGACATCACGAGCACAGTGCTCTCTGCTGACATCTCTGTCCATTTTAGGAACTGTCCAGAGCAGCATATGTTTGCTATTTGGATTTTCTCCTACTCTGGACACTTCTTAAAATGGACAGAGATGTCAGCAGAGAGCACTGTGCTCGTGATGTCAGCAGAGAGCACTGTGTTCCAAAAAGAAAATAATTTCCTATGTAATATTCAGCAGCTAATAAGTACTGGAAGGATTAAGATTTTTTAATAGAAGTAATTTACAAATCTGCTTAACTTTCTGGCACCAGTTGATTAAAATAAAAAAAAAGTTTTCCACCGGAGTACCCCTTTAACCCCTTAAGGACGCAGGACGTAAATGTACGTCCTGGTGAGGTGGTACTTAACGCACCAGGACGTACATTTACGTCCTAAGCATAACCGCGGGCATCGGAGCGATGCCCGTGTCATGCGCGGCTGATCCCGGCTGCTAATCGCAGCCAGGGACCCGCCGGCAATGGCCGACGCCCGCGATCTCGCGGGCGTCCGCCATTAACCCCTCAGGTGCCGGGATCAATACAGATCCCGGCATCTGCGGGAGTTCGCGATTAAAATGAACGATCGGATCGCCCGCAGCGCTGCTGCGGGGATCCGATCATTCATAACGCCGCACGGAGGTCCCCTCACCTTCCTCCGTCCGGCTCCCGGCGTCTCCTGCTCTGGTCTGTGATCGAGCAGACCAGAGCAGGAGATGACCGATAATACTGATCTGTTCTATGTCCTATACATAGAACAGATCAGTATTAGCAATCATGGTATTGCTATGAATAGTCCCCTATGGGGACTATTCAAGTGTAAAAAAAAATGTAAAAAAATGTAAAAGTAAAAGTAAAAAAAAAGTGAAAAATCCCCTCCCCCAATAAAAAAGTAAAACGTCCGTTTTTTCCTATTTTACCCCCAAAAAGCGTAAAAAACATTTTTTATAGACATATTTGGTATCGCCGCGTGCGTAAATGTCCGAACTATTAAAATAAAATGTTAATGATCCCGTACGGTGAACGGCGTGAACGAAAAAAATTTTAAAAAGTCCAAAATTCCTACTTTTTTAATACATTTTATTAAAAAAAAAATTATAAAAAATGTATTAAAAGTTTTTTATATACAAATGTAGTATCAAAAAAAAGTACAGATCATGGCGCAAAAAATGAGCCCCCATACCGCCACTTATACGGAAAAATAAAAAAGTTATAGGTCATCAAAATAAAGGGATTATAAACGTACTAATTTGGTTAAAAAGTTTGTGATTTTTTTTAAGCGCAACAATAATATAAAAGTATATAATAATGGGTATCATTTTAATCGTATTGACCCTCAGAATAAAGAACACACGTCATTTTTACCATAAATTGTACGGCGTGAAAACAAAACCTTCCAAAATTAGCAAAATTGCGTTTTTCGTTTTAATTTCCCCACAAAAATAGTGTTTTTTGGTTGCGCCATACATTTTATGATATAATGAGTGATGTCATTACAAAGGACAACTGGTCACGCAAAAAATAAGCCCTCATACTAGTCTGTGGATGAAAATATAAAAGAGTTATGATTTTTAGAAGGCGAGGAGGAAAAAATGAAAACGTAAAAATTAAATTGTCTGAGTCCTTAAGGCCAAAATGGGCTGAGTCCTTAAGGGGTTAAGCCCTGACCTGTTTGGTCAGCTCCTCGGTCTTCATGCTGCTGCTTTTTGTTCAATAATGTACTCAAAACTCTCAGGCCTTCCCAGAACAGGTGGATTTGTGTTGAGATTAAAGTGCAGACGGGTGGACCCTATTCACTAATTATATTAAGGGCAATTTGTCACACCAGATTTTTGTTAAGGGGTACTCCCCCACGATAACCTTCATAACCTTTTGCAGGAGAAAATCCCAGACGGCTACATCTGGCATGGCGATCGTAGATATTACTATGCTCAGTGGATTTCAACCCAGCACTCAAGATCTGGACAAGGTGACTATATAGTTACATAGTTGTCCTCAGGATAGGCCACCAATGATGATTAAAGGGGTACTCCGGTGGAAAACACTTTAAAAAAAAAAATGGTGCCAGAAAGATGAACCGATTTGTAAATGGCTTCTATTAAAAAAAATCTTAATCCTTCCAGTACTTATCAGCTGCTATTTGCCGCAGAGAAAGTTCTTTTCTTTTTGAATTTCCTTTCTGTCAGACCACAGTGCTCTCTGCTGACACCTCTGTCCATGTCAGGAACTGTCCAGAGCAGGAGAGGTTGCTTTGTTTTGGACAGTTCCTGAGACAGACAGAGGTGTCAGCAGAGAGCACTGTGGTCAGACTGGAAAGAAATTCAAAAAGAAAAGAACTTCCTGTGGAGCATATAGTAGCTGATAAGTACTGGAGGGATTAAGATTTTTAAATAAAAGTAATTTACAAATCTGTTTATCTTCCTGGCACTAGTTGATTTAAAAAAAAATAATAATAATAATGCTTTCCAGTGGAGTACCCCTTTAACACAATAAAGGGGGCATCAGTACTCTAGGAGGTTGGGCCACCAGAGATGAATCATTGATGCCCTTTTCCAGTGGTCTCCAAAGTATGGCCCTCCAGGTGTTGCAAAACTACAACTTTCAGCATGCCCGGACAGCCGTTGGCTGTCCGGGCATGCTGGAAGTTGTAGTTTTGCAACACCTGGAGGGCCACACTTTGGAGACCACTGGCCTTTTCCAATGTTAGGGTATAGTTCTTAAGACTATGATCTGGATTATCAAATTTCAGAATTTTGGAATCATATTAATACATATTCATTATATTATTCAAGCGTTTCAAGCACATTTTGACCATGGAAGTTGTAGTTTTGCAACACCTGGAGGGCCACACTTTGGTGACCACTAGCCTTTTCCAGTGTTGTGGTATAGTTCTTTAAAGGGGTACTCCCGTGGAAAACTTTTTTTTTTTTTTTTTTTATCAACTGGTGCCAGAAAGTTAAACAGATTTGTAAATCACTTCTATAAAAAAAAAAATCTTAATCCTTCCAGTACTTGATTTAAAAAAAAAAAAAAAAAAAAAAGTTTCCACAGGAGTACCCCTTTAAGGGGTTTTCTAGGATTTTTTTTTATTTGACTATGCTACAGGGGCTGTAAAGTTAGTGTAGGTCATAATATAGTGTCTGTACCTGTGTGTGACGGTTTTCTCACAATTCTTCTGTGATTTTCCCTCCAATATTTATTTTTACCAGCATACAAAATGACTGTTGTCTCAGATTTTTCCCAGCTTGCAATTTGGCCGAGACCTGACATCACTAGTCAGCTGATGACAGGGAGCCTGTCTGCTTCAATGGGTGGAGGGATCGCTTGGTGGGAGTGAGATCAATCTGCAACTAATGCAACAGCTGTAGGCACCCTGATTGAAAACCACAGGTCTTTTGAATGGATGCAGCTCATTTATGTTTCAATGGGTGGGGTGGCTGATGGGTGGGAGGGAAGAGAATAGAATTATGGGATTGGTAGGCAAAAGAAGAAAACTCAAACAGGAAATACCAGTTCACAAACAGCTAGCCACAGTGTTATGGTAATCTCATGACATAGCCATTTTGCCCCAGATCCTTCCTAAGCATGTCCATTACTGTCTGCCAGGTACGTACTAAAATCACCTTATGGTGGAGAACCCCTTTAAGACTATGATTCTGGATTATCAAATTTCGGAATTTTGGAATCATATTAATATATATTTAATTATATTATTCACGCGTTTCAAGCTCATGATGACCATGTTAGTAGATGACCTTGTCTCTCTGACTAAAGGGTTTATGGGTATTTTTCATTCTTGTTCTGTTCCTTACAGCTAAAGGGCGATCTTGAGGATTACATCAGTCACTATGAGATCCAAGGCGGAAGACTCATCATGTACTTCGATAAGGTCTGAAGAGCAGAAGGACACACAAAACTTCTCTATAGACATCTATGTCCATCGTTCTAGAACAGTGGTCTTCAACCTGTGGACCTCCAGATGTTGCAAAACTACAACTCCCAGCATGCCCGGACAGCCGTTGGCTGTCCGGGCATGCTGGGAGTTGTAGTTTTGCAACATCTGGAGGTCCGCAGGTTAAAGACCACTGTTCTAGAAGAACCTGTTCCAGTAATCTTAAAGGGGTACTCTCGTGGAAAACTTTTTTTTTTTTTTTTTAAATCAACTGGTGCCAGAACGTTAAACAGATTTGTAAATCACTTCTATTAAAAAATCTTAATCCTTCCAGTACTTTTTAGGGGCTGTATACTAAAGAGAAATCCAAAAAAAAGAAATGCATTTCCTCTGATGTCATGACCACAGTGCCCTCTGCTGTCCATTTTAGGAACTGTCCAGAGCAGCATATGTTTGCTATAAGGATTTTCTCCTGCTCTGGACAGTTCCTGAAATGGACAGCAGAGGTCAGCAGAGAGCACTGTGGTCCTGACATCAGAGGAAATGTATTTCTTTTTTGGATTTCTCTTTAGTATACAGCCCCTAAAAAGTACTGGAGAGATTAAGATTTTTTAATAGAAGTGATTTACAAATCTGTTTAAAACTTTCTGGCACCAGTTGATTTAAAAAATAAAAAAGGTTTCCACGGGAGTACCCCTTTAATTACTAGAACAGTCTTGGTCATGGTTTCATCCATCTGCCTCTGTCCAATAATTCCCACCATGTTCTTCATTTCTATCTCCGGTCAGTTATTTCCTTTTCTTTAGTGTCTTCTTCTTTTTGTAGGTCTCCCAAAACAAAGAGTGTGTGAGCTTCGAGGCTGTCCAAACAGTGAAGATCTCTCCCCTACAGCCGGCATCAGCCATCTTGTATGATTTCTATGAGCCAGGTAACTTAAAATAGCAATAGAAGAAGGTATCCAGCACGGAGAACAGATAAAATTCTTTGCTTTATTGAGGCATCTGCATAACGTACATACACTGGAGCGTAGTCGCCTACGCATTTCGGGCTCTTGGGCCCTTAATCATGATGCCATGATTAAGGGCCCCAGAGCCCGAAACGCGTAGGCGACTACGCTCTAGTGTATGTACGTTATGCAGATGCCTCAATAAAGCAAAGAATTTTATCTGTTCTCCGGTGCTGGATACCTTCTTCTGTTGCTATTTCCAGTGTGGAGGGGAACGCCACCCCCCACCCCCCTCCCCCAGTCCTAGCACGGCAGCAGATACAGAGATTGGAGCGGAGCTATCATGCATTAGTGACCAGGTAACTTAAAGGGGTACTCCGCCCCTAGACATCTTATCCCCTATCCAAAGAATAGGGGATAAGATGACAGATTGCGTGGGTTCTGCCGCTGGGGACCCCCGGGATCTCCGCTGCAGCACCTCGCTATCATTACTGCACAGAGCAAACTCGCGATACAGGGGCGATACAGGGGCCGGAGCATCGTTACGTCATGGCTCCACCCCCTCATGACGTCACGGCCCGCCCCTCAATACAAGTCTATGGGAGGGGGCGTGGCGATCTTCACGCCCCCTCCCATAGACTTGCATTAAGGGGACGGGCCGTGATGTCACGAGGGGGCGGAGCCGTAACCTAATGATGCTCCGGCCGCTGTATCGCCCGTCATTACGCACAGAGCGAGTTTGCTCTGTGCAGTAATGACAGCGGTGTTGTCACGATTCGGCTTACAGGTTGTGGATCCACTGTGTCAGCGAGGGATTGGCGTGGACCGTGCTGGTGGACCGGTTCTAAGAGGCTACTGGTGTTCACCAGAGCCCGCCGCAAAGCGGGATGGTCTTGCTGCGGCAGTAGCAACCAGGTCGTATCCACTAGCAACGGCTCAACCTCGCTGACTGCTGAGAAGGCGTGGGACAGAAGGACTAGGCAGAGGCAAGGTCAGACGTAGCAGAAGGTCGGGGCAGGCGGCAAGGTTCGTAGTCAAGATGGATAGCAGGAGTTCAGGTAACACAGGCTTTGGACAACACTAAACGCTTTCACTGGCACAAGGCAACAAGATCCTGCCAGGAAGTGCAGGGGAAGTGATGTGATATAGCCAGGGAGCAGGTGGAAGCCAATTAAGCTAATTGGACCAGGCACCAATCATTGGTGCACTGGCCCTTTAAGTCTCAGAGAGCTGGCGCGCGTGCGCCCTAGAGAGCGGAGCTGCGCGCGCCCTAGAGAGCGGAGCTGCGCGCGCCCTAGAGAGCGGAGCTGCGCGCGCCAGCACATGACAGCAGGGGACCGGGACGGGTAAGTGACTTGGGATGCAATTCGCGAGCGGGCGCGTCCCACTGTGCGAATCGCAGCCCCGACGGCCATGTCAGTGCAGCGCTCCCAGTCAGCGGGACTGACCGGGGCGCTGCAGGGAGAGAGACGCCGTGAGCGCTCCGGGGAGGAGCGGGGACCCGGAGCGCTCGGCGTAACAGTACCCCCCCCCTTAGGTCTCCCCCTTTCTTTGTCCGGTAACTGCTTCCCATGGGATGAGGACACCGGGAGTGATTGAAGGGTTTCCTCAAAGGCAGGCAGTACAGCAGGAGTGGGAATGGGGAGGGAGGGCAGAGGGTGAAGCTTGGCACGGGGCAGGGTGACACCAGGACGGGGGCCATGAGGAGGCACTGAGGCTTGCCTGACGGGACTGGGAGGGGGGGAGAGGCATTTCTTGTGGCAAGCAGAGTCCCAGTTCTTGATCTCCCCGGTGGTCCAGTCAAGGGTGGGAGAATGAAGCTGGAGCCATGGCAGACCGAGGAGGACCTCAGAGGTGCAGTTGGGAAGGACGAAAAATTCAATCCTTTCGTGGTGGGGTCCAATGCACATTAAGAGGGGTTTTGTGCGGTAACGCACGGTGCAATCCAATCTAACTCCGTTGACCGCGGAAATGTAGAGCGGCTTGACGAGACGGGTCACCGGGATGCAGAATTTATTCACCAAAGAATCCAAAATGAAATTCCCAGAGGCACCAGAGTCCAAGCAGGCCACGGCTGAGAGGGAGGAGTTGGCTGAAGGAGAAATCCGCACGGGCCGCACGGGCACCGTGAGACGTGGAGAAGCAGACTTTGAACCAAGAGACGCCACACCCACGTGAGCTGGGTGCGTGCGTGCGTTTCCCAGACGTGGAGGACGAATAGGGCAATCCACAAAGAAATGCTCGGTACTGGCACAGTACAGACAAAGATTTTCTTCCCTACGGCGATTCCTCTCTTCCTGGGTCAGGCGAGACCGATCCACTTGCATGGCCTCCTTGGCGGGAGGCCCAGGCGTAGATTGCAAAGGATGCTGTGGGATAGGTGCCCAGAGATCTAAGTCTTTTTCCTGGCGGAGCTCCTGATGTCTCTCAGAAAAACGCATGTCAATGCGGGTGGCCAAATGGATAAGTTCTTGCAGGTTGGCAGGAATCTCTCGTGCGGCCAGCACATCCTTGATGCTACTGGATAGGCCTTTTTTAAAGGTCGCGCAGAGAGCCTCGTTATTCCATGATAATTCGGAAGCAAGAGTACGAAATTGGATGGCGTACTCGCCCACTGAAGAATTACCCTGGACCAGGTTCAGCAGGGCAGTCTCGGCAGAAGAAGCTCGGGCTGGTTCCTCGAAGACACTACGGACTTCAGCGAAGAAGGACTGGACTGTGGCTGGATCATTGCGGTCCCAGAGCGGTGTAGCCCAAGACAAGGCCTTTCCTGAAAGAAGGCTCACTACGAACGCCACCTTAGACCGTTCTGTAGGAAACAAGTCCAACAACATCTCCATATGCAGGGAACATTGAGACAGAAATCCACGGCAGAGTCTGGAGTCCCCATCAAATTTGTCCGGCAGGGACAAGCGGAGGCTAGGAGCGGCCACTCGCTGCGGAGGAGGTGCAGGAGCTGGCGGAGGAGATGGTTGCTGCTGTAGCAGAGGCAGAAGTTGCTGTAACGTGGCGGTCAACTGCAACAGCTGCTGTCCTTGTTGGGCAATTTGCTGCGATTGCTGAGCGACCACCGTGGTAAGGTCAGCGAGACTTGGCAGCGCCACCTCAGCGGGATCCATGGCCGGATCTACTGTCACGATTCGGCTTACAGGTTGTGGATCCACTGTGTCAGCGAGGGATTGGCGTGGACCGTGCTGGTGGACCGGTTCTAAGTGGCTACTGGTGTTCACCAGAGCCCGCCGCAAAGCGGGATGGTCTTGCTGCGGCAGTAGCAACCAGGTCGTATCCACTAGCAACGGCTCAACCTCGCTGACTGCTGAGAAGGCGTGGGACAGAAGGACTAGGCAGAGGCAAGGTCAGACGTAGCAGAAGGTCGGGGCAGGCGGCAAGGTTCGTAGTCAAGATGGATAGCAGGAGTTCAGGTAACACAGGCTTTGGACAACACTAACCGCTTTCACTGGCACAAGGCAACAAGATCCGGCGAGGGAGTGCAGGGGAAGTGATGTGATATAGCCAGGGAGCAGGTGGAAGCCAATTAAGCTAATTGGACCAGGCACCAATCATTGGTGCACTGGCGCTTTAAGTCTCAGAGAGCTGGCGCGCGCGCGCCCTAGAGAGCGGAGCCGCGCGCGCCAGCACATGACAGCAGGGGACCGGGACGGGTAAGTGACTTGGGATGCGATTCGCGAGCGGGCGCGTCCCGCTGTGCGAATCGCAGCCCCGACGGCCATGTCAGTGCAGCGCTCCCGCTCCAGGGAGAGAGACGCCGTGAGCGCTCCGGGGAGGAGCGGGGACCCGGAGCGTAACAGGTGTGCTGCAGCGGAGATCCCGGGGGTCCCCAGCAGCAGGACCCCTGCGATCTGACATCCTTTGGATAGGGTATAAGATGCTAGGGGCGGAGTACCCCTTTAAGCTTGCTATACCCATAGACTTTATTGAAGGGGTACTTCGTTGGAAAATGTATTATTATTTTTTTTTTTACTTGTGCCAGAAGGTTAAACAGATTTGTAATTGACTTCTATTTAAAAATCTTAATCCTTCCAGTTCTTATCAGCTGCTGTATGCTCCACAGGAAGTTCTTTTCATTTTGAATTTCTCTTCTGTCTGACCACAGTGCTCTCTGTTGACACCTCTGTCCATGTCAGCAACTGTCCAGAGCAGGAGAGGTTTCCTATGGGGATTTGCTTCTACTCTGGACAGTTTCTGACATGAACACAGGTGTCAGCAGAGAGCACTGTGGTCAGACAGAGAAGAAATTGAAAAAGAAAAGAACTTCTTGTGGAGTATACAGCAGCTGATAAGTACTGGAAGGATTAAGATTTTTAAATAGAAGTCTTTTACAAATGTGTTTAACTTTTTGGCACCACTTAATAAAAAATTAAAAAAATTGTTTTCCACCGGAGTACATCTTTAAAGGGTATGTTCACTTTTTTTGTGCATCAGTTTACAGTTTATTGACTGAACAAAGGGAGCTCTACTATTTAACTTAGTGTTCTGTGATAACTTGAATACTCCATGACAGATTTGTGTCAAATTTAACACAATAACATTTTAGGGGTGGGTACACAACCATATTAAATTTGTCCGAAATCGGTCAAACAGAAGGGGGTGACTTCATATGTTCTCATTATAAGCTTATGTTCTGCTATGTGGGATCGATCTACTATTGTAAGTCATGGCTGTGCATTGGTTTGGTCCACATTTACACAAGAGACAACTGGGACAGTTTATTGAACAAATCCATTATTGTAGGTAGTGACTGTGCATTGGTTTGGTTCATTGGGCCAGTTCATTATTGTAGGTAGTGACTGTGCATTGGTTTGGTTCATTGGACCATTCCATTATTGTAGGTAGTGACTGTGCATTGGTTTGGTTCATTGGGCCAGTCCATTATTGTAGGTAGTGACTGTGCATTGGTTTGGTTCATTGGGCCAGTCCATTATTGTAGGTAGTGACTGTGCATTGGTTTGGTTCATTGGGCCAGTCCATTATTGTAGGTAGTGACTGTGCATTGGTTTGGTTCATTGGGCCAGTCCATTATTGTAGGTAGTGACTGTGCATTGGTTTGGTCCACAGTTAGCTAAGAGACAGCTGGGACAGTTCATTGGATCAGTCCATTATTGTAGGTAGTGACTGTGAATTGGTTTGGTTCATTGGACTAGTCCATTATTGTAGGTAGTGACTGCGCATTGGTTTGGTTCATTGGGCCAGTCCATTATTGTAGGTAGTGACTGTGCATTGGTTTGGTTCATTGGATCAGTCCATTATTGTAGGTAGTGACTGTGAATTGGTTTGGTTCATTGGACTAGTCCATTATTGTAGGTAGTGACTGCGCATTGGTTTGGTTCATTGGGCCAGTCCATTATTGTAGGTAGTGACTGTGCATTGGTTTGGTTCATTGGGCCAGTCCATTATTGTAGGTAGTGACTGTGCATTGGTTTGGTTCATTGGACCAGTCCATTATTGTAGGTAGTGACTGTGAATTGGTTTGGTCCACAGTTAGCTAAGAGACAGCTGGGACAGTTCATTGGACCAGTCCATTATTGAAGGTAGTGACTGTGAATTGGTTTGGTTTATTGGGCCAGTCCATTATTGTAGGTAGTTACTGTGCATTGGTTTGGTCCACAGTTAGCTAAGAGACAGCTGGGACAGTTCATTGGATCAGTCCATTATTGTAGGTAGTGACTGTGAATTGGTTTGGATTATTGGACTAGTCCATTATTGTAGGGAGTTACTGTGCATTGGTTTTGTCCACATTTAGCTAAGAGGTAGCTGGGACAGTTCTATGGATCAGTCCATTATTGTAGGTAGTTACTGTGCATTGGTTTGGTCCACATTTAGCTAAGAGGCAGCTGGGGCAGTTCTTTGGATCAGTCCATTATTGTAGGTAGTGTTTATTGTTTACTGTGCAGGATCGGGTGCGCATGCCACACTTGACTGGAGGGACGTTAGACCCGCCCCCTTCCCCTTTCACCTTGACCAAACCATCACCCTTTCCACCACCCACCATTCTTCCCACAGAAAACCTGACACATGTTGTGGTGAAAATGGGCCGGTCAGGTTTAATATTAATATTAAATATTAATATTTAAATTAAATATTAATTTAATATTAACAATGTTTTCATATATGTAACAGTTTACATCAAGCAAACATTTTCCTTATCAACCTAGGCACTAACTATTTACCCCTGGCCGCATTCACCTGACCCAGGGGCTCCCACAAGCTTTAGTGCCTGCTGCCATCAACTCCTGGGGCCCCGACACACCACCAGGAGGCCCATTCAGCTGTGTCCCCAACAGCTGTCAACACCATTCCTCTAAACTAACACTGGAATTGTCCGAAATTAATCTCGACAAAGACCCCTTTTACCTGCAAACCCAACATGGCAGCATTAACTCCGGAACAACTAGGGCGGGTGGACCTCTTCTTCTTGTTTCCTCACGCCGGAGTGAGCTCTCCTCACCTCCGGCACTGACTAGTACCATAGGCTCCTCCTCCCTTAACTCCTCTTGACCTCTATACCCCTATGTCCCCACGAACACCTTCCTCCCATCCTTAAAGGGCTAGCACACCTCCAAATTACCTTCACCTCATTAACCCCCAAAATTGAGTGAACGGGTCTATAACGCTCCCGTCAAGCCGCCACTGCACTACCGGGTGCCCCTCCGCTCTGTTTTGCTCCCATCCCAGACAATAAATTTACAAAGCATGCTTTAGGTAGACAAACAGGAAATGCTATGATTTTTGGCTTCTAAAGGCTGCAGAATTGAGAATACAGCTCTGGAGTATAACTGTAACTTAGAAGTACCGTATTTTTCGCCCTATAGGACGCACCGGCATATAAGACGCACCCAATTTTAAAGGTGCAAAATCTAGAAAAAAAAAGATTCTGAACCCAACAGTGATCTTCAACCTGCGGACCTCCAGATGTTGCAAAACTACAACTCCCAGCATGCCCGGACAGCCAACGGCTGTCCGGGCATGCTGGGAGTTGTAGTTTTGCAACATCTGGAGGTCCGCAGGTTGAAGACCACTGGTATAGGAGGTAATACTCACATGTCCGCGCCGCTCTGGACCCGTCACCGCTCGTCACCGCTGCCCTGGATGTCGCTCCATCGCTATTGCCGCATTCCCGCGGCGTCCCCAACGCTCCGGACGTCTTCTTCCCCGGGATCCACGCTCTCCGTCGCCGTCATCACGTCGCTACGCGCGCCGCTCCTATTGGATAACGGGACGGCGTGCGTGACGACGTGATGACGTCGAAGGAGAGCGCCGGCCATGCAGGGGATCCCGGCACGGAGCAGACACCGAGGAGGCAGGTAAGGTCCCTCCCGGTGTCATGTAAGCTGTTCGGGACGCCGCGATTTCACCCCGAACAGCCCGACTGAGCAGCCGGGTTAGTGTCACTTTCGCTTAAGACGCGGCGGTCAGCTTTGATCGCCGCGTCTGAAGGGTTAATACAGGGCATCACCGCGATCGGTGATGTCCTGTATTAGCCGCGGGTCCCGGCCGTTGATGGCCGCCGGGACCGACCCAATAGGGGTGTATTTGCCGTATAAGACGCACCAACTTCCCCCCCCCCCCCAGTTTTGGGGAAGAAAAAGTGCTTCTTATACGGCGAAAAATACGGTAATACAAAATGTAATGTATTTATGAAGTGACTGAGCTTTTTATATCTATATGGAAGTTCTAAAGCAGGGCAGTGACTTTAACCATCAGGTTATGACCGCCATGTTGTTGTCTACCTCTATGTGTCCACCAGGCTGTTATAAAGGATAACTGTACACGACCTTTTCTTCTTGCAGAGAATCAATGCAGAGTGTTCTACGGGGGCCCAGATAAATCCAGCTTGGTAAGCACGTTGTGCTCCGGGGACGTGTGCCAGTGTGCGGAAGGTAGGTGCGCGGCTGAGGTGCAGAACTTGACATTACAAGTCGTGAGCTTTGTATAAGGCAGTGTTTTCCACCAGAGTGCCTCCAGGTATTGCAAAACTACAACTCCAAGCATTCCCGGACAGCCAGAGGCTGTCCGGGCATGCTTGGAGTTGTAGTTTTGCAACAACTGGAGGCACTCTGGTCTGTACAGTTCACCATGGTGTGTGCTTTTTGGCAGCTGCAATGATTGGGAGTCCATTTCCAGAGAAATTGACTATTTCCTTAAAGGGGTATTCCAGGGAAAAAAAAAAAAACATTTTTATATCAACTGGCTCCAGAAAGTTAACCAGATTTATAAATGACTTCTTTAAAAAAAAATCTTAATCCTTTCAATAATTATCAGCTGCTGAAGTTGAGTTGTTGTTTTCTGTCTGTGCTCTCTGCTGACATCTCTGCTTGTCTCGGGAACTGCACAGAGTAGAAGAGGTTTGCTATGGGGATTTGCTTATAAACTGGGAGGTTCCCGAGACACGTGTCATCAGAGAGCACTTAGACAGAAAAGAACAACTCAACTTCAGCAGCTCATAAGTACTGAAAGGATTTTAAAAAAAAATCATAGAAGTCATTTACAAATCTGTTTAACTTTCTGGAGCCAGTTGATATATAAAAAAAAAATTTTTTTCCTGGATAACCTTTAAATAAATATATATAGTATAAAATAGTGCCTCCTAGTGACACCAGGGAGTTGCAGGGGAGCTGCAAACAGAGTCTTGTGTGTATAGTGTTACTATACTGCCTTACCTAGGTCTGCAGTAGTACAAGAGAGCTGACATCAATTTGCCTGCTCTGTAATGATAGTGAGATGACTCTGCTCACTCTGTCCTATTCTGCACAGTAAAGCTGACAAGGGACAGCTGCATAAGGTCAACCTATTGTGTCTGCTCTAGTGACAAGGGTAAAAACGGCAAAGGGTTTTTAAGTAGAAAAATCAAAAAGCATGTCCCTTTATGATGATACACCAACCGAAGGTTGACGGAAATCTGTTGTACCCACAAAAGAGCACTCTAAGGTTTAAATGATCCCTAAATATGGATATTCTGTCAATAATCAGATAATACCCGGAATAGAATTGTGAAAAATATTTCTTATCACTACACAGGTTTATGCCCCACGAGGCGGCGCTCTCTGGAACTGAAAGGAACTGTTCGACGAGACTTTGCCTGTTACAACCCAAGAGTGGCATTCGGTGAGATGAGTGACTGGGGACGGAGGGTGGAACGTGAAGGAAATCATGGGAAGAGTCTGGAGCTATTACAATAGATTATGGAATTGCACCTAAAATACTACTATAGATTATGGAATTGCACCTAAGATACTACTATACATTATGGAATTGCACCGTAAACTATTACAATAGATTATGGAATTGCACCTAAGATACTACTATAGATTATGGAAGTGCACCGTAAACTATTACAATAGATTATGGAATTGCACTCTAAACTATTACAATAGATTATGGAATTGCACCTAAAATACTACTATAGATTATGGAATTGCACTGTAAACTATTTCAATATATTACGGAATTGCACTGTAAACTATTACAATAGATTATGGAATTGCATTCTAAACTACTACTATAGATTATGGAATTGCACTGTAAACTATTTCAATAGATTATGGAATTGCACTGTAAACTATTACTATAAATTATGGAATTGCACTGTAAACTATTACTATAAATGATGGAATTGCACTGTAAACTATTACTATAAATTATGGAATTGCACTGTAAACTGTTACAATAGATTATGGAATTGCACTGTAAACTGTTACAATATATTATGGAATTGCACCGTAAACTATTACTATAGATTATGGAATTTCACTGTAAACTGTTACAATAGATTATGGAATTGCAGCGTAAACTACTACTATAGATTATGGAATTGCACCGTAAACTATTACAATAGATTATGGAATTGCACCATAAACTATTACAATAGATTATGGAATTGCACTGTAAACTATTACAATAGATTATGGAATTGCACTGTAAACTATTAGAATAGATTATGGAATTATCACATCAATAAAACACCCACCATTTATTGTCTTCTTCCCTCCAAAATACAGGATACCGCGTGAAATTGGTGAACACCAGTGAGGAGGAGGCGTTTACTGTCTACACTGTTCACATTGAGGAAGTTCTGCAGAAAAGTAGGTCAATGGCAGCAATAAATGGGCTCTGGAACTGGCATAGGAGTGTAATTTGGGCGATATGGGCACACATGATTTAAAGGGGTACTCCACCCCTAGACATCTTATCCCATATTCAAAGGATAGGGGATAAGATGTCTGATCGCAGGGGTCCCGCCGCTGGGGACCCCCGCGATCTCGGCTGCGGCACCCCAGACATCCGGTGCATGGAGCGAATTTCGCTCCCTGCCGGATGACTGGCAGATCGTTGCGGAGGCTTGTGACGTCATGGTCATACCTTGCTCGTAACATCACGGCCACGCCCTCTCAATGCAAGTCTATGGGAGAGGGCGTGGCCATGACGTTACGGGCCTCTGGTGCTACACCTGATGGTGTAAATGGTAGCTTTACGGACAACGGTAGCTGCAGAACATATGTACAGGGGGGAAACAGGTGCAAGGGGCCCTGGGGACACTGAAGGAGGCTGCCTGACAGGACAGCAAGGGTACGAGGTAACCTCTCCCGTACTGGGCCACCACATGTAGTTTTGCAACACCCTGGTTGGGAAACACTGTCCTAGGTGCATTCAGGTGAGATATACACATGTTAGTGACTGAAACAGGACCTCCATTGCGCAATGGAGTCTGTGGAAAATCTCTCTCCAATGCTACAACTTTCTTCCATCCTAACAGCAGGTCTTGGCTAGGAAAATGCAGCTTGTAATCCTCTGTTTCTTTCTAACTTGCTCTGTCTCTTACTCTTAAAGGGGTACTCCACTGGAAAACATTATTTTAATTTTATTTATTTTTTATAAATCAACTGGTGCCGGAAAGTTAAACAGATTTGTAAATTACTTCTATTTAAAAATCTTAATCCTTCCAGTATTTATCAGCTTCTGTATGCTCCACAAGAAGTTCACATCTCTGTCCATGTCAGGAACTGTCCAGAGCAGGAGAGGTTTGCTATGGGGATTTGCTCCTGCTCTGGACAGTTCCTAAAATGGACAGAGGTGTCAGCAGAGAGCACTGTGATCAGACAGAAAGGAAATTCTAAAAGAAAACAACTTCCTGTGGTGCATATAGCAGCTGATAAGTACTGGAAGGATTAAGATTTTTAAATAGCAGTAATATTCAAATCTTTTTAACTTTCTGGCACCAGTTGATTAAAAAAAATGTTTTCAAGTGGAATACCCCTTTAACGCTCTGTCTGAAACCTTTCTAGAACGTTCTGTCCTCTTCTATAACAATCCTCTATGGAGAATGCTGTGTTGAAAAATAGCCACAAGATGGCAGTGTTCCCTAATGTGTTTGTCTCTGTGTAACAGGTTGTTGTGTGACCAACTTAATCCAACACATTACCCTTTAAAGGGGTATTCCAGGAAAAAAACGTTTTTAAATATATCAACTGGATCCAGAAAGGTAAACAGATTTGTAAATTACTTCTATTAAAAAATCTTAATCCTTTCAATAATTATCAGCTGCTGAAGTTGAGTTGTTGTTTTCTGTCTGGCAACAGTGCTCTCTGCTGACATCTCTGCTTGTCTCGGGAACTGCACAGAGTAGAAGAGGTTTGCTGTGGGGATTTGCTTCTAAACTGGGCAGTTGCCGAGACAGGTGTCATCAGAAAGCACTTAGACAGAAAAGAACAACTCAACTTCAGCAGCTCATAAGTACTGAAAGGATTAAGATTTTTTATAGAAGTAATTTACAAATCTGTTTAAGGCTGGGTTCACACTACGTTTTGTACTTACGGTTCCTGTATATGGCTTGGAGGAGGGGGCGGGGCTTAATCGCGGCCATATTCGGGAATCGTATTTAATGCATGTCTATGAGTCGACCGGAGTGAACCACAGCCTCCAGTCGGCTGCGTTTTAGGCCGTATGCGGTTTCCCGACCGCAGGCAAAAACGTGGTCATCATGCCCCCTCCCATAGACTTGCATTGAGGGGGGGCGTGGAGTGACATCACGAGGGGGCGTGGTGTGACATCACGAGGGGGCGTGGCCGTGATGTCACAACCTTACTGCCCGCTCCAAGCATTTGGAACAAAATGTTCTGAATGCTGGGGCAGTGGAGTACCCCTTTAAGGCAGGAGGAATAAGAGGGGAAGGGATTTTAGGGAATAGAAAAAAAAAAGAGCAAATTTCTTCCAGAAACAGCGCCACACCTATACTTGTGTAATATTACAAATTGGCTTCAACTGAAATGAGCTGCAATACCACAAACAACCTGAGGACAGGGGTGGTGCTGTTTTTGAAAGAAATCACCTCAGTTTTTCTAATCCCAGAAAAGTGTGCGCCATGAATGGAGCCTGTATCACAAATGTAACACACTTTACACACAAACATATATATATATATATATATATATATATATATATATATATATATCAGAAATTACACACATACCTCCTCAATAAGAATTAGATTTTCTCTATAAGAAAATCTCTTTTTCTTCTTATCCAAGTCTTCCTGAGTTGTGAGGCACGTCCTCCATCTTCATTACCACAAGGATTCTCCTCAGGCACCATGGTGGCCTCTGTTGTTATGGCTGTGACTGGAGATGAGGTGACATCTTTGTTGCAGGAGACACTAGGGTCATCCTGAGGACAATGAATCCTTTAATAAAGGGGTACTCTGGTGGAAAACTTTTTTTTTTTTTCAACTGGTGCCAAAAAGTTAAACAGATTTGTAAATTACTTCTATTAAAAAATCCTACAGAGGAAATTCTTTTCTTTTTGGAACTCAGAGCTCTCTGCTGACATCCTGACCACAGTGCTCTCTGCTGACATCTCTGTCCATTTTAGGAACTGTCCAGAGCAGCATATGTTTTCTATGGGGATTTTCTCCTACTCTGGACAGTTCTTAATATGGAAAATGTCAGCAGAGAGCACTGTGCTCGCGATGTCAGCAGAGAGCTCTGTGTTCCAAAAAGAAAATAATTTCCTCTGTAGTATTCAGCAGCTAATAAGTACTGGAAGGATTAAGATTTTTTAATAGAAGTAATTTACGAATCTGTTTAACTTTCTGGCACCAGTTGATTAAAAAAAAAAGTTTTCTACCAGAGTACCACTTTAAGGGTTGAAATTACCTCTGGTGTCTTCCTAAAGTCTCCACACAAAGGGACACAAATGAGACGCAATGAGTCACAAGTTAAGATGCACCCAAAATCTGTCTAACATGAGACACAGTAATAAATGTGAAGGAAATTGTACAGTGAGGAGCAAAACAATATGCAGAATACAGCAATCGTCCACAATATTGATAAATTACCCCCATTGCACCCAAATCACTCACATATATTACATGATGCATCCTTAACTCACACCTTTACCTCACATCTTTACCTCCCAACTTTACCTCACATCTTTACCTCACATCCTTACCTCACATCTTTACCTCACATCCTAATCTCACATCTTTACCTCCCAACTTTACCTCACATCCTTACCTCACATCCTTACCTCACATCCTTACCTCACATCCTTACCTCACATCTTTACCTCACATCTTTACCTCACATCCTTACCTCACATCCTAACCTCACATCCTAACCTCACATCCTTACCTCTCATCCTAACCTCACATCTTTACCTCACATCCTTACTTCACATCTTTACCTCACATCCTAACCTCTAATCCTTACCTCACATCTTTACCTCACATCCTAATCTCACATCTTTACCTCCCAACTTTACCTCACATCCTTACCTCACATCCTTACCTCACATCCTTACCTCACATCTTTACCTCACATCTTTACCTCACATCCTTACCTCACATCCTAACCTCACATCCTAACCTCACATCCTTACCTCTCATCCTAACCTCACATCTTTACCTCACATCCTTACTTCACATCTTTACCTCACATCCTAACCTCTAATCCTTACCTCACATCCTTAGCTCACATCCTTACCTCACATCCTAACCTCACATCCTAACCTCACATCCTAACCTCACATCCTAACCTCACATCCTTACCTCACATCCTAACCTCACATCTTTACCTCACATCCTTACTTCACATCTTTACCTCTCATCTTTACCTCTCATCCTTACCTCTCATCCTTACCTCACATCCTTACCTCACATCCTTACCTCCAGGGCTGGCGTTAGGGGGGGGGGCAAACCAGGCAATTGCCTAGGGCCCCCTGCCAGCTGCTCAGTGGGGGGGGGCAACTGTTTTAAAGTGGCAGCCCGGCCACGGCCACTTTAAAACAGTGACCAGCTCCGGTCTCCGTGCCCGCAGGGGGCCCCCGTCACATTCAGGACATCCCTGTGTCCCGAAAATCTTTACAGGACACAAGGATGCCCTGTTTACCTCACAGCGGGCTTTAAAAACGCTGGGGCCGTTGGGAGGAAGCACACACAGGGACGTCACTGACGTCGCATGCGTGCGCCCATAGCAACAGTACAGCGGAGCGGAGCAGTGAGGAGGACACGCAGGTATGGTAAGTGACCTGCGGTCATCTTCAGTGTTCCGACCGCCGCTCCCGGGATCTACTGCTATGGCCCATAGGCCATAGCAGTAGATCGTGACCCCGGAGCGGTGGTTGGAACACTCAAGTGGGGCAGTAAACAGGCATATAGCCTCCAGCCATACACTATATATGGCTGAAGGCTGTATGTCTGTGAGGGAACCATACTGCACCTGATAGGGGGGAACTACTGTATACTGCACCTGATAGGGGGGAACTACTGTATACTGCACCTGATAGGGGGGAACTACTGTATACTGCACCAAATGTGGGGAATTATACTGCACCTAATGTGGGGGAACTGCTGCATACTGCACCTAATGTAGGGGAACTACTGTATACTGCACCTCATGTGGGGAACTACTGTATACTGCACCTAATGTGGGGGACTACTGTATGTATACTGCACCTAATGTGGGGGACTACTGTAAACTGCACCTAATGTGGGGGGACTACTGTGTACTGCACCTAATGTGGGGGGACTACTGTGTACTGCACCTAATGTGGGGGGACTACTGTGTACTGCACCTAATGTGGGGGGACTACTGTGTACTTCACCTAATGTGGGGGGACTACTGTGTACTGCACCTAATGTGGGGGAACTACTGTGTACTGCACCTAATGTGGGGGGAACTACTGTGTACTGCACCTAATGTGGGGGGACTACTGTCTACTGCACCTAATGTGGGGGGACTACTTTGTACTGCACCTAATGTGGGGGGACTACTGTGTACTGCACCTAATGTGGGGGGACTACTGTGTACTGCACCTAATGTGGGGGGACTACTGTGTACTGCACCTAATGTGGGGGACTATACTGCACCTAATGTGGAGGGAACTATACTGCCAACCTAATGTGGAGGGAACTATACTGCACCTAATGTGGAGCGCTATACTGCACCTAATGTGGGGGAGCTATACTGCCAACCTAATGTGGGGAGAACTATACAAAAATATAAAATTGTACTATTCTGATCCCTATAACTCTTATTTTTCTGTATATGGAGATGTATGAGGGTCATTTTTTGCGCTGTGATTTGAAGTTTTTATCGGTACCATTTTTGTTTTGATCGGACTTTTCAATAGCTTTTTAGATATTTTTTTTATAGTATTTGAAGTGACCAAAAATGTTTAAATCTGGTTAGTGCACTACTACGACTTTTGGGGCCCCACTTTTGATTTTGCCTAGGGCCACGCTAAGCCTAAAACCGGCCCTGCTTACCTCACATCCTTACCTCACATCCTTACCTTACATCTTTACCTTACATCTTTACCTTACATCTTTACCTCACATCTTTACCTCACATCTGTACCTCACATCTGTACCTCACATCTGTACCTCACATCTTTACCTCATATCTTTACCACACATCTTTACCACACATCTTTACCTCATATCTTTACCTCACGTCTTTACCTCACATCTTTACCTCACATCTTTACCTCACGTCTTTACCTCACATCTTTACCTCACATCTTTACCTCACAACTTATACTCTGGGATAGAGAAAAGATTGAGGCTACTGTCACACTCAGTGTGTAGACTCCATGTCAAACCTTTATAAAGGATTTCTAGAGACACATTTTTCTGATGAGGATGAACCTAGGTGCACTAGTGTCTCCAGCAACAAAGATGTCACCTCATCTCCAGCCACAGCCATAACAACAGAGGCCACCATGGTGCCTGAGGAGAATCCTTGTGGTAATGAGGAAGATGGAGGACGTGCCTCACCAGATCAGCAAGAGATGGATAAGAAGAAAAGGAGACTTTCATATAGAGAAAACTAATTTATTATTGAGGAGGTGTTTGTGTAATTTCTGATATGTATAAAGTGTGTTTCATCTGTGATACAGGCTCCATTCATGGCTCCCACTTAAAGGGGAAATTTTCTTTTAAAAACAGCACCACCCCAGTCCTCAGGTTGTTTGTGGTATTGCAGCTCATTTCAGTTAGAGTCAGTTTGTAATACCACACAAGTATAGGTGTTGTGCTCTTTTTTTTCCCTTTCCCTCCACACAAGTTTTGAGAAATCCTCACCCTATTCTGTGGGTCAGTGTGTGTGTGTATATATATTTTATTAATTTTATGAATATTTTCTTCATTAACAATTTGTGTCGCCACATTACAATACTCAGAAAGTAATGGAAAAGTGTAATAGTTGATTTCCCCACATAATGCATTACTTTCCAACAAGGAATCCTATGTGGATCTAAACCAACACTGCCTGTAGGGTTATAATGATAAATCTGATGTAAACCTAACCAAGGACAAACCCAATGCAAATTGTAGAGTCTGTGGACTTCAGTCTGATTTTCGGGCACATGTAAGACACAATTTTGGAGCACGGGCAATGCGCCAGAATTGTGTCCCACAACCCTAGAAACAAGTGTGAATGTCATGATAATAAATCCCCATCAATGTGTTTATAACCAGAGGCTCTCTTCTCAGTGACTCTTCTTCTATTTCCACCCTTCAGATTCGGATGAGCACATCGCCAAAGGAGACACCAGATACTTTTATCAACGTTCATCCTGCAAAATGCGACTTGGTAACAAGGAGTATCTGATCATGGGTCAAGATGGACAAACCAAAGATGACAAAGGACGGTGGGTGTTGGCCTCATATTCACTCGTACTCATTGTTTTTCAGTGTTCTTGACAAGACTGTGCGAATTGTAGAGAACAACCCATGTGGCCCCTGTGGGGCGCCTAGAGGAGCCCATTCTAGCTTGGTTGTATATCCATTGTAGTGAGTGGGGAACCTGCACAAGAATATAGAAAATATGGTGGATGTACTGAAACCTCCTGTTGCCGGCAGTAAGCTCTGTGGTGGCCTCAAGCAATAATTTTAAGGGGTATTCCAGAATTTTTTATTTTTTTATTTCAATGTGCTGCTGCTATAAAGTTAGAGTAGTTTATATCATAGTGTGGTGGCCCAGTGCGGGAGGTGTTACCCCTTACCCTTGCTGTTCTGTCAGGCAGCCTTCCTACAGTGTCCCCTGGGCCTCCTTGCATCTGCCCCCCCCCCCCATATAAATATGTTTCTAATGTATTCTACTATATAATGTGTTCAGAAAGCGTTGTCACTTTAAGACTGTTTACCTTGTGACTTGTCATGTGATTGTTACCCAGGAGGTACCAGTGACCAAGTGATCCCAGGGGTGACCTATGGGCTCCCTGCTAGTTTCCCCCATATAAGCCCTGGGTGGAGCTTCTCCCTCTTTCCTTACAAGTCTTTGCTGAGGTCAAGTTGAGTCCTAGTGTGAGTGTCCAGAGTCATTGAAGGCTTCAGGTCAAGTCTGCAGCCACAGTCAATTTCAAGTAATCTACAGTCATAGTCAGTTATCAGTCAAGTCAAGTCAGTCCCTGTCATCTGTCAAGTCAGCGTAGCCTGCATTACATTGTCCAGTCCTACTACTAGTCCCAGCAAGCCCTTAAGGTCTCTGAGTCACTGGTCACCTCCGTGGGCCCTGGCTGAACTGTATAGACTTTACCATCTGTCTACCCTCAGTAAAGCTACCATTATTGCTACCGAGTCATTATTGCCCCCCGTGCCTAGCCCAGGATCCAGCGGTATACCTTTGGGTGGTATCAAGGATAAACCACGCCCTGGCATCACAAATACAAGGGGTTAAGGCCATCTGCTCCTAGGGTAACAACATCTTCCCTCATCACACCCTGTTACCACAATAGTGTTTGTACCTGTGTTTGATGGCTGGTCTCACATGTGTTGTGTTGTGTAGTGTTGTGTTGTCTCAGCTTTTTCCAGGTTGAAATGCGGCTGAGACATTACATCACTAGTCAGGTGTTCAAAGGGAATGTTTCTGTGCTTTAATGGGTGGAGCAACCGCTGGGTGGGAGGGAGATCATTCCCCACAGGACTGCAGGGAATTGTCTCAGGTGTGCTTCAATGGGTGGGGTGGTTGATGTGTGGGAGGGAGAAAAGTGGTCTCACACTTACAAACAAGGGATCTTGGGATTTGTAGTTGAAGGGAGGGAAGTCCAACAGGAAATAGCCATTTCACATAAAGAAAGCAGCAGCATTATAATATATTCACCACAAAGCCATTTAGCTTCAAGATAAGCACAGATCCTTCCTAAGCATGTCCAATAATGTCTGGCACGTAAGTACTAAAGTCACCTTATGGTGGATAACCCCTTTAATTTTTAGTATGGAGCTGCCAGATCTTTCTGTAGCTCACTTCTACTTTATCTTGTCCTGAAGATTGTCTTATCCTTCTAAGTACATGTCTGATTCATCTATTTATCATTTTCTTCTCCTTCAGAATGAGATACTTATTAGAAAGCAACTCATGGGTCGAGGAGCTGGCTGGACCACAAAATTGTAAAGCTACCCGTAACCGGAATGCATGCAATGATATGAACAACTTCATGGGAGATTACCGGATAAATGGCTGTATGGTGTGACCACATGGCTGTATGGTGTGACCACATGGCTGTATGGTGTGACCACATGGCTGTATGGTGTGACCACATGGCTGTATGGTGTGACCACATGGCTGTATGGTGTGACAACATGGCTGTATAGTGTGACCACATGGCTGTATGGTGTGACCACATGGCTGTATGGTGTGACCACATGGCTGTACTGTGAGACCACATGGCTGTATAGTGTGACCACATGGCTGTACGGTGAGACCACATGGCTGTACGGTGAGACCACATGGCTGTACAGTGTGACCACATGGCTGTATGGTGTGACCACATGGCTGTATGGTGTGACCACATGGCTGTATGGTGTGACCACATGGCTGTACGGTGTGACCACATGGCTGTATGGTGTGACCACATGGCTGTATGGTGTGACCACATGGCTGTATGGTGTGACCACATGGTGGTATAGTGCGGCCATATGGTATTATGGTGTAATCAATATATCATCTCAGTAGAGTGTCAGTATTAATGTAGATGTTCTTTTATATTTTACTTTACAATATTTCAATTTATTCAATAAACTATCAAGTCAATATCTTGTGTGGTTCATTAAACTACAAGGATATCCAGCATTCTACACATGTTCTCAAACTCCAAGTGTCAAAATGGAATTTTTCTATAGATACAAGTAAGTAAGATCCACATCCCAGTGGCGTTGCTAGGGTTGGTGTCACCCGGTGCGGTAGAAAATGGTGTCACCCCATACCTACCCCCCCCCCCCCTCCACATAATAAAGTTTTTAGCCTGTTGTGACGGATACCACTAGTGTAGCGCATTGTGAAAAATTCCAGTATAATAATTAAATATACCAATTGCCACAGAATGGAAAAGCACTAAAGAGGTTTTCACCATTTAAAGCTACAACTCCCAGAATTACTTAAATGGGTACTGCACTGGAAATGATTTTCTTTTGAATCAACTGGTGCCAGGAAGTTAAAATGTGAATCCTTCAAGTAAGTAATTTACAAACCTGTTTAACTTTCTGGCACCAGTTGATTCAAAAGAAAATGTTTTGCAGCTGAGTACCCCTTTAAGCAGTGGTGAGGTTATGCTGGGAGTTAAGTTTCACTCATCTTAACTGCAGAACATTCAAGTGACTACAGCTCTGATAGGACATAGTGAGGAGAATACACAATGATATCAGTGATTACAGGTGACGTCTTCTCTATACTGAGGAGAATACACAATGATATCAGTGACTACAAGTGGCGTCTTCTCTATAGTGAGGAGAATACACAATGATATCAGTGACTACAGGTGACGTCTTCTCTATAGTGAGGAGAATACACTGATATCAGTGACTACAGGTGACGTCTTCTCTACAGTGAGGAAAATACACAATGATATCAGTGACTACAGGTGACGTCTTCTCTACAGTGAGGAGAATACACAATGATATCAGTGACTACAGGTGACGTCTTCTCTATAGTGAGGAGAATACACAATGATATCAGTGACTACAGGTGACGTCTTCTCTATAGTGAGGAGAATACACAATGATATCAGTGACTACAGGTGACGTCTTCTCTACAGTGAGGAGAATACACTGATATCAGTGACTACAGGTGACGTCTTCTCTATAGTGAGGAGAATACACAATGATATCAGTGACTACAGGTGACGTCTTCTCTACAGTGAGGAGAATACACAATGATATCAGTGATTACAGGTGACGTCTTCTCTACAGTGAGGAGAATACACAATGATATCAGTGACTACAGGTGACGTCTTCTCTATAGTGAGGAGAATACACAATGATATCAGTGACTACAGGTGACGTCTTCTCTATAGTGAGGAGAATACACTGATATCAGTGACTACAGGTGACGTCTTCTCTATAGTGAGGAGAATACACAATGATATCAGTGACTACAGGTGACGTCTTCTCTATAGTGAGGAGAATACAGAATGATATCAGTGATTACAGGTGACGTCTTCTCTATAGTGAGGAGAATACAGAATGATATCAGTGATTACAGGTGACGTCTTCTCTATAGTGAGGAGAATACACAATGATATCAGGGACTACAGGTGATGTCTTCTCTATAGTGAGGAGAATACACAATGATATCAGTGACTACAGGTGACATCTTCTCTATAGTGAGAATACACAATGATATCAGTGACTACAGGTGACATCTTCTCTATAGTGAGAATACACAATGATATCAGTGACTACAGGTGACGTCTTCTCTATAGTGAGGAGAATACACAATGATATCAGTGACTACAGGTGACATCTTCTCTATAGTGAGGAGAATACACAATGATATCAGTGATTACAGGTGACGTCTTCTCTATAGTCTTTCCTTATCTAATTCAGATGGTACATACCAACGGGTCCAGCTAAATGTTCTCTCTGCAGAACGTGATGCCCAGATGGCTCCTCACTATGTCAGCGCATTCTCATCCTCTATATGAAAATAATTATTATTATTATAAACCTGACAGACACTGTATCCTCTAAATATAATAAACTATACACTAGGGCTGCACGATATATCGCAAAAACAATCGAATCGCGATTTTTGCTTTTTTGTCATATATCGATATGGCCCCCGGGAAAATTTGCAATGATCTACCCGGGCGGATCCCGTGTGTGGCGGGCCGGCCAGGGCAGATAAAAACAAATTTAAATATTAAAAGTCTGTGTTTCCCAACCAGGGTGCCTCCAGCTGTTATGAAACTACAACTCCCAGCATGCCCGGACAGCCAAAAGCTGTCCGGGCATGCTGGGAGTTGTAGTTTCACAACAGCTGGAGGCACCCTGGTAGAGAAACACTGATCTAAGTAAAGGGCGCAGGGATAAAAAATATTAAAAACATTATGCTCACCTCTTCCCGGTCCCTGCATCTGTACACCTCCGTGCGGTACCGGTGTCTCTATACAAGCTGTAGGATAGGACCTTTACCTTCAGCCAATCACTGGCCGCAGCGGTGTCACATGTCAAGCCAGTGATTGACTGAAAGGTAAAAGTCCTCAAAGGTCTGCAAACACACACAAACCTAGCGTGTGTGCTGCCGGGGAGGAGGAGTGTGACGGCAATATGTGACAAGGGGTGGAGGGGGCAGAATGTTAAAGGGGGAATGTGACAGGGGGGCAGATTGTGATGGGGGGGGGGGGGCAGAATGTGACAAGGGGGGGGGATATGTGACAGGGGGAGCAGAATGTGACAAGGGGGGGGGGATATGTAATAAGGGGGGGCAGAATGTGACAAGGGGGGGGGGAATATGTAACAAGGGGGGGCAGAATGTGACAAGGGGGGGGAATATGTGACAAGGGGGGGAGAATATGTGACAAGGGGGGGAGGGGGAATATGTAACAAGGGGGAGCAGAATGTGACAAGGAGGGGGGGGGGATATGTGAAATGGGCGGTGGGCATAAAATGGGTGAATAGTTGTAAAATTGAGGAGATTGGACATGACATAAGGGGATTTCACTATTTCTTTATTACATTGCATCACATATCGAAATCACAATATTTAGGCCATAATCGCAATCGCACATTTTTCCTCACACACCGTGCCTCCAGCAGTAGCACCCCCATCATCTACCAGCTGATGCTATTACCACAGAACAGGGGGGTAGGGGGAATGGGGGGGCGGGGGGGTGCCCTGGCAACACCCCCCAGCAGTAGCACCCCATCATTCACCAACACCCCCCCATTCCCCCTATGGTAATAGAATCAGCTGCTGGATTATGGGGGTGCTACTGCTGGAGGAGGGTGCTGGTGGATGATGGGGGTGTTACTGCTGGGGGGGCGGGTGCTGGTGCATGATGGTGGTGCTACTGATGGGGGGGTGCTGGTGGATGATGGGGTGCAGCCTCGTCATCCACCAGCAACACCTCCTCCCCCAGAAATAGCACCCCCATCATCCACCATGATCAACAACACCTCCCCCCAGAAATAGCACCCCCATCATCCACCAGCACCCCCCCCCCCCTTCTGGTTGATGGTGGTGCTACCACATCCACACAATGGCCCCCTCCCGATAGCTCGCAGCCACCTCTCGATACCTGTGCAGGGCTGCCTGGGTAGCTGTGTGCTGCACACTGGCACGTCACGTGACCCCTGCAGCGGGAGGCGCAGAGGAGTACACACCTGTCTGCCTTCTTCTGCCTCTGCAGAGTGTGGAATCTACTATCACTGGTCCCTGTCCCTGTCAATTAGTCTGTCACCTCCAGTATGCAAAGGAGCAAAGCACTACAACAGTTGTAGTGCTTTGTCCCTTTGCATACTGGGGGTTATAGTGCTTTGTCTCTATAACATACTGGGGGTTATAGTGCTCTGTCTCTATAACATACAGGGGGTTATAGTGCTGTCTCTATAACATACTGGGAGTTATAGTGCTCTGTCTCTATAACATACCGGGGGTTATAGTGCTCTGTCTCTATAACATACTGGGGGTTATAGTGCTCTGTCTCTATAACATACTGGGGGTTATAGTGCTCTGTCTCTATAACATACTGGGGGTTATAGTGCTCTGTCTCTATAACATACTGGGGGTTATAGTGCTTTGTCTCTATAACATACTGGGGGTTATAATGCTCTGTCTCTTTACATACTGGGGGTTATAGTGCTCTGTCTCTTTATATACTGGGGGTTATAGTGCTCTGTCTTTATAACATACTGGGGGTTATAGTGCTCTGTCTCCTTACATACTGGGGGTTATAGTGCTCTGTCTCTTTATATACTGTGGGTTATAGTGCTCTGTCTCTTTACATACTGGGGGTTATAGTGCTCTGTCTTTTTACATACTGGGGGTTATAGTGCTCTGTCTCTTTACATATTAGGGGTTATAGTGCTCTACCTCTTTACATACTGGGGGTTATAGTGCTCTGTCTATTTACATACTGGTGGTTATAGTGCTCTATCTATTTACATACTGGGGGTTATAGTTGTGATATCCTGGGGGAGTAGGGTATATGGGGTGTAGCTGTGCGGTTACTAAAGGGTGTCTGGTTAACCCTTTCTATTCCTGATGCCAGGGTGAGGGCTCCTCTGTAATGCTTGTCCTACCGCCACCCTTCCCAAGAGCGATAGGGAGGTATAGAATAATTGAATGTCCACAACCGGAGAGTTTGCTGAAAACAGTCGCAACTTTACTGAAGATTTTATGCAAGCTTCATAACCGGAACAGTTTCTATACATGCAAAGTCTCTTAGAGATTGACAGTGTTTGGGACCTTAAGCGTTTTAGGTCCTTAGACTGATATGCGCTGTTCCACTGGATTTAGGGGATTTAGTTGCGGTCCAGGAGTAACGCTAGCTTTAGTGGGGTTTAGTTTAGAACTCACGGTTTAGTTTAGGCTGAGGCCGGTAGGTTTTCTGGCCTAGCGTGTCTTTGAAAGTTGTGCAGATCCGTCCTGCTAGTCTGGCATCCACGAGAGCAGCAACCCAAGAGAGCGATAATTGGCTACAGCTCCCTTATATGGGCAGGAGCTGGACTAGAGCTAATTGGTCCAATACATGTGTAGCATGTGACCCAAGAACCTCCAAAGGTCCTCTAACATACCATAGAGGAATTAACATAGTCACATGACCGAAGGTCCTGCGACGCTAACAAGGTAAGTATACTATACATTATATTAAATATACATTATTAAATATGTACATAGAAACATTATAGATTAGAGTAGAAGAGAGGCAACTAGGGGCTGTCCCACCTGGGGGACCCTACCTGAGCGTAGTAACTCTGACTTTGGGGACCACCATACAAGGTACGATATGCAATACGGTACTGGGACACCACAAACCCCCTTACTTAAAATAAGACGGCCTCGACATCTGTCCCCTAAGACAGAGGGACGAAGTGAAGGTTGATTTATAACAGTCCTGGGTATAACTTTTCAAATGTCCATCAATCAGGCTGTATAAACACTACAAAGCTATTTAACTTTTTTGAGGTACATACATACAGATGGGTAAACTCATGAACAGGATTACTTGGTTCATGAATTTAGTAACAGGATTATATTATTAGACATGAGATACATCCTACTTAACATTTTTGAATCTCACTAGACATTTTTGCCACACTAGTTACCTGCATAGTACACTGAGGGTTTTACTGGCTTGCCTGAGGCTTTCTACCAATAAACTGGCTACTAGGGTCCATTGGCTACACGCTCTTATCCCTAGAACACAACAGATAAACCTTACCTAGGTTACCTTTTTGATTACCTGTATTATTTTTAGCTCGCAAGAGCACCTACTGGCCGGGCACGGCATCTCGTACACGTAAGAGAAAGAAGAGAACAGTTAGTGTACATAACAGTGGCAGGAATTGGAAATGACATAGGCTACAATTCCTAAAGCGTTTACTTGAGTGTGAGATATTTTTGTTGTTTGGTGTACTAAGTTTAAGTGAGGTAAGTACACCAGAGTGATTAGTTTGAGGAACTATGTGTACAATAATATGTGAAAGGTCAGTCTTGGTACCTTAAGGGTATTTTTCCCTGTGTAGACCTTTGAGATGGTGTTAGTGATGGGTGACGGAAATGTTACTCTCAGAGGAGCTGAGAGAGCCACCTACTAGCAACTACTACAACACCTATTATTAAAAATGTTTGTACTTTTGGTGTACACGTGCATAAAGCAAAATTTTTCAGTGTACTATAACCATTTACATTTAGTTACATTAGCGTAAACATTTATTAGACACTCCAACAGGGTTCAGGTGCATTCACCTGATAAGTGCAATTTGAGCAAAAGAATATTACGTTACTATTGAGGTATTTACACATAAACAGACGTGCAAGGATCAGCAGTCCAGCTGCACTAAGAGTCCACAGATCATGGCTAGCACAGTTTAGCCGGGCACACCCTTATGAATCTCCTACAGCTAGGAGTCTCTTGGTCTAAGAACCAGGCACAAAAGCTTAATGGTTATGGTTTCAACTGGAACAGTCTTAGCATAGTCCTGCTAGGCACACTTCTTAAACGTTGCAGAAAAGTCTGTGAAGACAAAACTTGAAGAAAAGATAAGTGTCACATTTTAGACAAAACTCTTGTGATGACGTCCTGCTCCTCTTCTAGATCCTCTACCCCTCTCAGGATCACAAACAGGCAAAGAATTGATGTGGCTTTCCCACACCACATTAGTGAGGGTAGAATGTGACACTGTAGGGTTAAGACAAATGGTTGGTGCTGGTTGATTCGGGAGTGGGCCGCAGCACTTTAGTTGGTACTTGGTGGGCAGGCCAAACCTCCGCGCCGGAAGTAGGCCTAGGTACAGTGATTGGTGCCCGCAGTTGAGGCCAAACCTCCTGGGTAGGAGTAGGCCTGGGCACTTTGCAGGAAACAGATGGAAGTGGCTGCTGCTGTAGAAATTCCTCCTCAGACTTGTAGGTGGAGGCATCAGGAGCAGGCCATTTTGTCCTCAGCTGGAAGGGGTCCTCCTCCCAATCAGTAGATGGAAAATACTTGAAAGGAAGCTGGGTTGGAGCTGCTGGTCTGGTGACTGCGGCTGCCCACTCTCCTCCCAGGCCCTGGATAGGTGTGTATTCCACTATCTCACCCACCTCCAGGGAATGGAACTTTTTGTTGATGTATGGCCTCTGTACAGCTCGCTGGTTTACGAGGATGGTATAGGCGGTGTGGCAATCAATGAGGGTACCGTAACCTCTGACCTTGTCGAACTTGGCCACCGTTGCTCTGCAACGTTCCAAGGGCTTTTCCCTTCTCAGGAATGATCCCACATGCGAATATAGAGTGCCTCCATTTCTTTGGTGTTCTCTTGGTAGCGGATCCTCTCCTCATGAGGCAGATGAACATGCTTGGGGGCATAAAGTTCTCTGTGTCGGGCCTTTAACTTTTCCATCAAGTCGGCTATTTCAGCCTCCTGACGGGCCCTTTCCCTCTGTGCCATAGGGACCGGTGGAAGGGACTTCCCAGGCGGGGGTTGGAGAACCTCATGCATGTACTGGATTAATTCAGGTTCATCCCCAAAGATCCATTTAGGCAATTTTGGCAAGTGCAGTCGTGCACTCGGCAAAGCAGACAGGGGTATTTCTGGCTCAGGGCTGGTGGAGGAAGAGAAGGCAGCTTCTGATGGTGTACTTACAGAAGACTCCTCCGTCGGGATCTCAGCCCACGAACCCCATGTCCGGTGGTGAGGGGACAGTCTCACCGGTGAAGATGTTCCAGGTGTCCCAGCGATTTCCCCTGGAGGGGTATCCGGCCAGTCGTTGTCATCATCGGGCAGTGGGGGAAGATTGCAGGCCCCCTCTTCATCCAATGAAAACTGCTTCAGACGGTCGGCAAGCTCGTGGAATAGTTGGGCTGCAACCTTCCTTTGCTCCAGCGCCATCTGGAACGCTGCCCTTCGTCATGTCTGTACTCTCCATCTCGAAGAAAGCCCAGGGGCGGGTCGTGGCGCAGCACGGGCTTTCTTCGGGTGCTTTTCCGGCAGCAACTTAACTCTTGCATCACTGGCCGGACCAGAGGATCGTAGCATAAATTCACTTCTCTCTTTACACATTTCGCCTCAAATACATTTTCGCCTCCCCCCTTACTTTTCGCGTGTGCTCTCTGCACGCGGCACCATACACAGGATTGCGTACACTTAGATGGTGCTTCGTAACACATCAATACAGTCTTTTATATAGGGGGAGTACACTTTGATTGGTGGCAACAGCTGTAGGCACGCACCCGTATCCTGTTCGTGATGCCAAAAAGCTATGTGATAGCCTGGGGGAGTAGGGTATATGGGGTGTAGCTGTGCGGTGACTAAAGGGTGTCTGGTTAACCCTTTCTATTCCTGATGCCAGCATGAGGGCTCCTCTGTAATGCTTGTCCTACCGCCACCCTTCCCAAGAGCGATAGGGAGGTATAGAATAATTGAATGTCCACAACCGGACCATCTACAGCTCCCTTATATGGGCAGGGGCTGGACTAGAGCTAATTGGTCCAATACTTCTGTCAATCACCTTCACATAGAATTATGGGTAGCATATGACCCAAGGACCTCCAAAGGTCCTCTAACATACCATAGAGGAATTAACATAGTCACATGACCGAAGGTCCTGCGACACTAGTAAGGTAAGCATACTATACATTATATTAAATATACATTATTAAATATGTACATAGAAACATTATAGAATTAGAGTTGAAAAGAGGCGACTAGGGGCTGTCCCACCTGGGGGACCCTACCTGAGCGTAGTAACTCTGACTTTGGGGACCACCATACAAGGTACGGTATGCAATACGGTACCAGGACACCACATAGTGCTCTGTCTTTTTACATACTGGGGGTTATAGTGCTCTGTCTCTTTACATACTGGGGGTTATAGTGTTCTGTCTCTTTCCATACTGGGGGTTATAGTGCTCTGTCTCTTTACATACTGGGGGTTATAGTGCTCTGTCTCCTTACATACTGGGGGTTGTAGTGCTCTGTCTCTTTACATACTGGGGGTTATAGTGCTCTGTCTCTTTACATACTGGGGGTTATAGTGCTCTGTCTCTTTCCATACTGGGGGTTATAGGCTATGTCTCTTTCCATAATAGGGGTTATAGTGCTCTGTCTCTTTACCCACTGGGGGTTTTAGTGCTCTGTCTCTTTCCATACTTGGGGTTGTAGTGCTCTGTCTCTTTCCATGCTGGGGGTTATAGTGCCATGTCTCTTTCCATACTGCGGGTTATAGTGCTCTGTCTCTTTCCATACTAGGGGTTGTAGTGCTCTGTCTCTTTCCATACTGGGGGTTATAGTGCTCTGTCTCTTTCCATACTAGGGGTTGTAGTGCTCTGTCTCTTTCCGTACTGGTGGTTGTAGTGCTCTGTCTCTTTCCATACTGGGAGTTGCAGTTCTTGGTGCATATTGGAGTTTGTACTACAGACTCTAATATGGTAAGCAGGGCTGCCATCAGGGGGGTACAGCCAGTTCCCCAGTTAGGGGCCCGGGCTGGTTTCCTGACCACAGTGCCTCCAACTGTTTCAAAACTATAACTCCCAGCATGCCTTTGGTTGTCCGGGCATGCTGCGAGTTATAGTTTTGTAACAGCTGGAGGCTCCTTGGTTGGGAAACACTGATCTATTTATCTCCTTCCTATCTATCTCCTATCTATGAAAAAAATGGGGAACTTTTTTTTCTCAATATATTTTGTATATATATATATATATATATATATATATACATATATATATATATATATATATATATATATATATATATATAGAAAAACCTGTGTGGTTCCACGTCTTTTTATTTTCAGCCAGATACCAACCAAGCAGCAGAAGCAGCCTGACGTTACCAGGGTGGGCAAGGACCATTGTTACTAGCCCTCCCCAGCCTAAATAACGCCAGCCTGTTACCGCTTGGCCCATATTTGGTGCTCTGGGCCTGTTGTATCGGCTCTTCCTGGCACCCCTGTGGTGGTGGGTACCAGGGCAATAACTGGGGGTTAGCGCTAGCTGTTTTTTGTGGCCAACGCTAAGCCCTGGCTTAGTAATGGATTCTGCCTACAAGACGGCTTCCATTACTAAGCCTGTAAAGTAATTTTAAAAAAAATTATTAAAAAACATACACACAAGTTAAAACATTTTTATTAGGAAAAACACTCCCCCACAGCCCTCGTTAACCATTTTATTAAAACAAAACGAAAAAAAAAATGCTGGTCATCGCTGTAGTCCACCGAATCCGACGTAGTCTTCCGCATTCACGTATCTGAAACGAGAAGAGAAGAAAAACACAAAAAATAGGTTAGTACATTTTTGGGGGTTCTTCCCCTGGAGTGCCTAACTTACCACCCCCGTCCCAGCTCTGTTATCTTCCTGTGTTGCTCCACGTCAGGAATGGAGGTGGGTAAGTGGCTTTCTGATCACCATACACAGCCATCTATATAGATGGCTGTATACCCCTAATGAACTAACTAGCGCAGCTCAGGGCGCACTCGCCTCTGCTACTTTAACGTACAAAGACGTATTCGCCTCTGCTGCATTAACGTAGCAGATCACAATGGCCTCTGCTATTTTAATGTAGCAGATCACAATGGCCTCTGCTGCATTAACGTAGCAGAGTGCCATTGCCTCTGCTACTTTTTCAAAACTACAACTCCCATCCTGCCTGGACAGTATTTGGCATCTGGGCATGCTCGGAATTGTAGCCCCTTCACTGTATGACTAAGCTAAGCTACACTCTACACTGCATTCTCTAAACTACACTCTATCTGCCTATAAAAGATAGCTACACTACACCTGTGTAAAACTGTGCCAACACTACGCTAACTACACTGCACCTGTGTAAAACTACACTAATACCACACTATGCTAACTACACTACACCTGTGTAATACTACACTAATAACACACTATGCTAACTACGCTACACCTGCGTAATACTACACTAACACCACACTATGCTAACTACACTACACCTGTGTAATACTACACTAACACCACACTATGCTAACTACGCTACACCTGCGTAATACTACACTAACACCACACTATGCTAACTACGCTACACCTGTGTAATACTACACTAACACCACACTATGCTATCTACGCTACACCTGTGTAATACTACACTAACACCACACTATGCTATCTACGCTACACCTGTGTAATACTTCACTAATACCACACTATGCAAACTACACTACACCTGTGTAATACTACACTAATACCACACTATGATAACTACGCTACACCTGTGTAAAACTACACTAATACCACACTATGATAACTACACTACACCTATGTAATACTACACTAATACCACACTATGCTAACTACGCTACACCTGTGTAATACTACACTAACACCACACTATGCTATCTACACTACACCTATGTAATACTACACTAATACCACACTATGATAACTACACTACACCTATGTAATACTACACTAATACCACACTATGCTAACTACACTACACCTGTGTAATACTACACTAACACCACACTATGCTAACTACACTACACCTGTGTAATACTACACTAACACCACACTATGCTATCTACACTACACCTGTGTAATACTACACTAATACCACACTATGCTAACTACGCTACACCTGTGTAATACTACACTAATACCACACTATGCTAACTACGCTACACTTGTGTAATACTACACTAACACCACACTATGCTATCTACGCTACACCTGTGTAATACTTAACTAATACCACACTATGCTAACTACGCTACACCTATGTAATACTACACTAATACCACACTATGCTAACTACGCTACACCTGTGTAATACTACACTAACACCACACTATGCTATCTACGCTACACCTGTGTAATACTTCACTAATACCACACTATGCTAACTACGCTACACCTGTGTAATACTACACTAATACCACACTATGATAACTACACTACACCTGTGTAATACTACACTAACACCACACTATGCTAACTACGCTACACCTGTGTAATACTACACTAACACCACACTATGCTAACTACACAACACCTGTGTAATACTTCACTAATACCACACTATGCTAACTACACTACACCTGTGTAAAACTACACTAACACTACACTGCGCTAACTACACTACACCTGTGTAATACTACACTAACACCACACTATGCTAACTACGCTACACCTGTGTAATACTACACTAATACCACACTATGATAACTACACTACACCTGTGTAATACTACACTAACACCACACTATGCTAACTACGCTACACCTGTGTAATACTACACTAACACCACACTATGCTAACTACACAACACCTGTGTAATACTTCACTAATACCACACTATGCTAACTACACTACACCTGTGTAAAACTACACTAACACTACACTGCGCTAACTATGCTACACCTGTGTAATACTACACTAACACTACGCTACGCTAACTATGCTACACCTGTATAAAACTGCGCTAACACTACGCTAACTACACTACACCTGTGTAAAACTGCGTTAACACTACGCTAACTACGCTAAACCTATGTAATACTACACTAACACTACGCTACGCTAACTATGCTACACCTGTGTAATACTACACTTACACTATGCTACGCTAACTACGCTAAGACTGAGCTAACACTACGCTATACTAACTACGCTAAAACTGCACTAACACTACGCTACACTAACTAAGCTAAAACTGCGCTAATACTGCGCTATACTAACTACGCTACAACTGCCCTAACACTACGCTACACTAACTACACTTAAACTGCGCTAACACTACGCTAACTACGCTAAAACTGCGCTAACAATACACTAAATACGCTAAAACTGCGCTAACACTACGCTACTCTAACTACACTAAGACTACGCTAACACTATGCTACGCTAACTACTCTAAAACTGCGCTAACACTACGCTACGCTAACAACGCTAACACTATGCTATTTACACTAAGACTGCGTTACACTACGCTAACCACGCTAAGACTGCGCTAACACTACGCTATGCTAACTACTCTAAAACTGCGCTAACACTACGCTACGCTAAGACTGCGCTAACACTACGCTACGCTAACTATGCTAAAACTGCACTAACACAACACTACACTAAATACGCTAAAACTGCGCTAACACTACGCTGCACTAACTACACTAAGACTGCGCTAACACTATGCTAAGACTGCTCCAACACTACGCCAACTACGCTAAGACTCCGCTAACACTACGCTACGCTAAGACTGCGCTAACACATACGCTACGCTAACTACGCTAAGACTGCGCTAACACTTTGCCAACTACGCTAAGACTCCGCTAACACTACGCTATGCTAGCTACGCTAAGACTGCGTTAACACATACGCTACGCTAACTACGCTAAGACTGCGCTAACACTTTGCTAACTACGCCAAGACTGCTCTAACACTACGCTACGCTAAGACTGCGCTAACACTATGCTAACTACACTAAGACTGCCCTAACACTACGCTACGCTAACTACACTAAGACTGCCATAACACTACGCTACGCTAACTACACTATACCTGTGTAAAACTACAACTCCCATCCTGCCTGGACAGCCTTTAGCTGCCTGGGCATGCTGAGAGTTATGGTCCCTTAACTGTACAACATGCAAAACTACAATGTCCAGCATGCCTGGGCATGCTGGGAGTTGTAGTCTCTTTACTTTAAAACCTATAACCTACCTCCTTTCGCTATAAAACCTAAGCTACTACGTTACAATCTAAGCTAGCTACGCTACACTAATGTTAAACTACGCTAACCCTACGCTGGTTTCCCTCTCTCCCTGCCTTCTACACTACGCTAACTACTCTACCTACGTACACATGCGCACACAGTTTTCTATGGACTACTCAACTGCGCATGCGCTAACCTACGCTAGCCTCCCTACGCTAACTGCATAGCAGAGAAAAGCTGCACATTCACTCAGTTTTCTACAAATCGTACACACAACTGTGCATGCGCATGGCTACGTTAGCACTACGCTCCTAGCGCTGGCTACGTTAGACATACGTTGTCAGCGTAGTGCTGCGCATGCGCTCTAAGTTTTCTACGGATCTAGGAAATCTTTTCATCACCGGGGCACTAAAGTACTGCAGTGCCTCTCCACACTCGAGTTATCTGCCTCTCTGAGCCCTGAAGAAATCCTGCGCATGCACCGCGCGTTGGAATGGCTGTGGAATTATTGTGAAGAAACACTAGCTCACACTGAAGTGGTGACAACTTTGGAAGTTCCGCTACAGAAATTTCATAGTGTAAACCTTACAACAGAATCCCATTGAAGTCAATGGGAGTCAGCTGCCAGTGGACATTGTGTAGTGTGAACGGGCCCTAGCAATTTAAAACACACACATTTTACAGTAATACACTTGTATCCCATTTTCAAGCAGCAGTGGCAGCATTGAATGGGCGCTGTATGGGCACTATATGGCAGTAGAACGTGGGCACTATTTGTTAGTATTATATGGACTCTGTACAGACACTATTACATGGGTGCTATATGTGGCTAGAACATGGACACTATGTGGTAGGATTACATAGGTGTTGTGTAGTGGTAGAACATGGGCACTATATAACGGTAGAACATGGGCACTGTTTGGCTTTAGAACATAGATATGACACTGTATGGCAGTATTACATAGGTAATGTATGGTGGTAGAACATGGGCACTGTATTTTGGCAGAACATGGGCGCTGTATGAGGATATTATATGGACACTGTAGGGCAGTATTACATGGGTGCTGTATGGCAGTAGAACATGGGCAGAGTATGTCAGTATTATATGGGTGCTGTATAGGGGTAGATCATGGGCACTATATGGCAGTATTACATTGGTGCTGTATGGTGGTAGAACATGAATACTGTATGGTGGTAGAACATGGGTTCTGTATGGCAGTATTAAATGGGTGCTGTATGGTGCTAAAACATGGGCACTGTATAGTGGTAGAACATGGATGCTGTATGGCAGTATAATGTAGACACTGAATAGCGGTATTACATGGGTGATGTATGGCGGTAGAATATGGATGCTCTATGGTGGTATTACATGGGCACTGTATAGTGGTAAAACAAGGGCACTGCATGACAGTATTTCATGAGTGCTGAATGGTGGTAGAACAAGGGCACTGTATGGCAGTATTACATGGGTGTATGGTGGTATTTCTTAGAGGTTTCCCCCCAATGTTTTCTCAGGGGTCTCCCCAGATCTGTCCCCTCTGCCATCTGCACTTTTCCAGTCTGCAGCCTGGTGGTCTAGGGTCCCAGCACCCCTAAAACCCATCATTTCTCTGATATACCCCCTCCCCCCCAGGCACAGATTTACTTTGCAGACTTTATACTTCCGCTCATCGTTCCTCCTCCTTCTAAACCGAAAGTAACTGATCTGGAAATCCCCTCCATATTCCTGCCAAAAATAATGTATTACTCCACCTCTAGGTCTATAACACAGGAGACTAAATAAGTTCTACAACAAACACAGATGTAGCAGAGCTCAGTTAGTAATTTAACCCTCTTAAAGGTAAATTATATATAAATGCCAGTGGTCTCCAAATTGTGGACCTCCAGCTGTTGCAAAACTACAGCTAGGTGTTGTAGTTTTGCAACAGCTGGAGGTCCACAGTTTTGAGACCACTGGCATTTATATGTAACCATGAGCAAAGTCTTAGGGTGCGTTCCCACAGGGCGTATACGCAGCGTATTTGACGCTGCGCAAAATGTATGGCAGCAGCGGGAAATACGCTGCGTATCCCTTGCTCACTATACACACAGGGCTTTCTGGCGACAGCCCTATGTGTGTAGTGAGTTTTGGAGGCAGGGCCGCGCGTCACAGACACGCCGGCACACGGCCCCGCCTCCAAAACTCACTACACACATAGGGCTGCCGCCGGAAAGCCCTGTGTGTATAGTGAGCAAGGGATACGCAGCTTATTTCCCGCTGCTGCCATACATTTTGCGCAGCGTCAAATACGCTGCGTATACGCCCTGTGGAACGCACCCTAATAGAATAAGGTTGTATCCTCAGCAAGAATCTCACTTGCACTAATAGGATATATAGATGGGGACCACCATGATAGGACGATTTTTGGGGGGCTGCAGTTACACACAACCTGTGGTTTTTGGTTTTCTTTTACTTGGAACTTGGCATTTTCTGGAGGTCCCTATATACTCACCATGGAGTCAAGGATTTAAAAAAAAAAATAAAAAAATTTAAAAAAAACGCCACTTTGAAACACACATTGCATTTTTGTTTTTGGGTTGTTATTTTTTTTTCTTCAACATTTTTTACTCCCATAGACTTCCTGACAAGATGTCTTGGGAAGAAAAAAAAAACATACCCTCAACATGCTGCCATTTTTTAAAAACTGTCACTGAGCTTTAAATTGGCACTGTCATTAAAACTAATTTTTGCTATTGCACCTCTTATGGTAAATAAAAAATCTTTCTAATGAACTTGGTTTTAAAAAAATGAAGTTTTATTTGTGTTTAAAAGCTGCCACTAGGTGTCTCCCTACTTGTCCAGAACACATTTCCCCCCATCTTTTGCACAGACTTTGGACTCCTGCTGGCCTGCCAGAAGTCCAGAAGCAGGAATTGCAGACAGGAGTGCAGCCTTAGCCAATTATAGCTCATCTCACACTGAACTGCTCTGGGCTGTGTGTAGCAGAGTGAGGGAGGAAGTTCTCCCCTGTATGGCTTCAGATGATGTCATGCCTGCTGGGGAACGCCCCTTCCCAGTCTGTGAATCTGACTGAGCAGAAAATACAGAGCGATATCAAGGTAGAAAACTAAAAAATAATAAAAAATAAAGGCAGGGGGTGGTTTATCATGATGGGGGCAGTGACCCGGGAGGATTATAACATTTAACAAGATCATGAGAGATACTCTTTAAAAACAGTGAAAAAAAGGAAAAAAATAAGTAATGCCATGTAGGTCTGGTGTTCAAACATCTGTCCAGAGTGGGGAACGCTGATCAATATGCTGCCAACCATGCCCGGATCCGTCCAGCCATTCGCCTGTTATCTTAATTATTCCTAATATGCAAATGATATTTGCAAATAACCGACATGTGCGACAGATTAGTAAATATACCTGGAAAAAAAATGGAGTGATATAGAAAACGCTCCACAATAAACCCTCCACTTTTAGTAAATGAGGGCCATTATGTATGATAGGATAAGTGTGATATAATACGTGCGATATGATGAGTGCGACATTATACGGCCGATATAATAAGTGTCATATGATCCACTCGTCCACAACGCTCTCAGCATCTATCATGTGAATGGTAAGAAGATGAAAGTGAAAGCAGAATTCTATGTTAACTATAGATGGGAGGGAGAGAAGAAGCTGAGAGAAAGCAAAGACGGTCCAGAAGAGAAGGGTTAATACAAGTGACAGGAAGCCTGCAAGAGGGCGAGAGCAACCTGTACTTTAAGGACCTCCAGGCCCCGCACCCCGACACCCGAAATGCTGTCAACTGGCTCCAAATATGAGGCCCCACAAGGAGGGTTCAGCTTTGAGAACTGTCTCAGGTAAGGTGCAGGACCTGGTTTTTTGGTGGGAATTTATTTTTTTTAGGTGACGGTACCCAAAAACAGCATTGGGAGCGATGCCCCATTGATTTGGCTGGGGGACGCCACGTGGACATGCCCACCTGTATAGTTATATACAGTTCTAAGCTGTTTCACTTTCTCGGCAAAGACAAAATGTCCTCCGGCCCACGTAATGATAATGGTGGCTACTGCTGTGTCCTACAGTGATATCAAACTGTGAACTACTAGATGTGGGGGTCTACTAAGGTGGGCCTCATCCACCCAAGTGTAACTTGTAGCTTCTGGGCCCCGATACAAACTGTGCAACAGGGCCCCGTGTGACAATTATTCTACTGGTCTCTTATGGGGCAAATGGGCTTTGGGGTCCCGGTGTGACTGCTACCTCTGCACCTCTATAGCTACACCCCTGCATCCACCTGCTCCATGGGTGGAGTGGACCTTCAGGACAAGCAGGGCAAAGACAAGGGTAAGACATAGCAGGACGCGGCCTAAGGTGTCGTGGATGGAGGGGGGTCCAGTTTATCGATAAATCCTGTGTCCATGTAAACCCTCTAGTCCCAGGTGTGGCCCCACACTAGTGAGGAGCCAGGGGCTTGTTATAGGGGATGCAGAGATAACAGCTGCACCCAGGTCTTTGTGTCTTGAGGGGGCCAAATGTTCTTATTCCACATACTAAGGCATGAATGGTAGGTGGGGGACCCCATACAGATTTGGCATAGGCCCCATTGATTTGGCTGGGGGACGCCACGAGGACAGACCTGGACATGCCTACTTGTATAGTTATATGCAGTTCTAAGCAGTTTCACTTTCTCGGCAAAGACAAAATGTCCTCCGGCCCACGTAATGATAATGGTGGCTACTGCTGTGTCCTACTGTGATATCAAACTGTGGACTACTAGATGTGGGGGTCTACTAAGGTGGGCCTCATCCACCCAAGTGTAACTTGTAGCTTCTGGGCCCCGATACAAACTGTGCAACAGGGCCCCGTGTGACAATTATTATACTGGTCTCTTATGGGGCAAATGGGCTTTGGGGCCCCGGTGTGACTGCTACCTCTGCACCTCTATAGCTACACCCCTGCATCCACCTGCTCCATGGGTGGAGTGGACCACAAGCAGGGCAAAGACAAGGGTAAGACATTGCAGGAAGCGGCCTAAGGCGTCGTGGATGGAGGGGGGCGCAGTTTATAGATAAATCCTGTGTCCATGTAAATCCTCTAGTCCCAGGTGTGGCCCCACACTAGTGAGGAGCCAGGGGCTTGCTATAGGGGATGCAGAGATAGCAGCTGCACCCAGGTCTTTGTGTCTTGAGGGGGCCAAATATTCTTATTCCACATACTAAGGCATGAATGGTAGGCGGGGGACCCCATACAGATTTGGCATGGGCCCCATTGATTTGGCTGGGGGCAATGCCTCCTGTTCCCCTGCAAGTCAATAGATGGAGATGTAATCATCGGGGGGGGCTGAAATTAAGATTGTGGTGCATAAGGGTGGGTTCACACTGCGTTTTTAGGTATGAACAAAGTGAGTAGGGGAAGGGGGGGGGGGGGGGGGGACCTGTGGCCAATACAAAAAAGGTTTGAGATTTGACACTATACTATGAAAACTAGAAAAAACTTTTAATTAAAAACATTTATCAGAGCCCTTCCTCCAACATGTTTCACCACACTAAGTGACATCCTCAGGGGGAAGTAGGTGAGTTCACACTGCGTTTTTGCCTCTGTTTTGCCGTTTCTGTTACAGTACGTTTAATTTAGCTGTAGGCAAAATGCAGTCAACCGCGCTATTGTGGAAAGCGAATAAAAGTATATGTCGCTATCCGTTTTTTTTTATTAATGTACTTCAATGGGAAAAAGATTCTGCTATATACAGCATACAGCAGCATTAGTTTTAAGCATCCGTCAATGTATATGTGTTCCCCCCCCCCCCCCCCCCCCCCCCCCCCCTCCTTTTCAAGTGTAAGACACGTACATGTTGAATGAACACAAAAACGCAGTGTGAACCCAGCCTAAAATTATTTGGGGAGATTTATCAAAACCTGTGTAGTGGAAAATCAGTGCAGTTGCCCATAGCAACCAATCAGATTGCTTCTTTCATTTTTCCAATGCCTAAAGTGGTGCAGTTGTCCATAGCAACAAGATTGTGTCTTTTATTTTTCTAATGCCTAAAGATGTGCAGTTGCCCATAGCAACCAGATTGCTTATTTTGTTTTTCTATTATCTACAGTGGTGCCGTTGCCCATAGCAACCAGATTGCTTATTTTGTTTTTCTATTGTCTACAGTGGTGCAGTTGCCCATAGCAACCAGATTGCTTCTTTCATTTTTATAATGTCTTACAGGTTGCTACAGGCAACTGCACCACTTTACACAGGTTTGGATAAATCTCCCCCATTGTATCCAGCATGTTAAAATGTTATGACATTGTGGGTACATTGGGGTACTTTTTGGTTCTCTCTTTTCTTTTGGGAAAGCTCGATGACAACCTGGTGTTCAGTATAGTTGGGGTTAAACTATAACTAGTAATGTAGTGATACACCTTCTTCTACCATATTGCTGACAAAACTAGACAGCATTTTGTATGCAGGATTCTCGGAGAGTGGAGTGGCAATCCTTGGCGGAACTGCAATGGGCACCGTATTAGTCGTCATCTAGCTTTCCCAGAAATAGATACAAGTATTGGTGAGAATAATTAAAAGCAAAACAATTTAAGGAGTTGTATTAACAGGAATGTTTTATCTGGGAAAGCTGGGTAACTATAAATGTACTCAGACTAAAGAAGAAAAGTTACAGTATATATAGGGGAAACCCAAACAACCAAAATAAATAGATATAAAACTTTATTAAGGGAGCATTCACACTGCGTTATTGCTGTCTTTTTAAACTTTCTATTCTGTTACAATTATTTCCGGGAAAGCAGAGTGACAACCAACTGCTGCAAATCTGTCTTTCACCCAGCTTTCCAAAACTTCCATATGGCATATGGCAATTCCTGTGGGTAGGCAATATTGAATTTTAAAGGGGTAGTCCAGTGGTGAAAAACGTATCCCCTATCCTAAGGATAGGGGATAAGTTTGAGATCGCGGGGGGTCCGACCGCTGGGGCCCCCTGCGATCTCTCTGTACGGGGGCCAGGCTCTCCGGCCTGATAGCGGGTGTCGACCTCCGCACGAAGCGGCGGCCGACACGCCCCCTCAATACATCTCTATGGCAGAGCCGGAGATTGCCGAAGGCAGCGCTTCGGTTCTGCCATAGAGTTGCATTGAGGGGGCGTGTTGGCCGCCGCTTCGCGCGGAGGTCGACACGCCCCCTTCCCGCGGGCTGTCAGGGCTCCGTACAGGAGATCGCAGGAGGCCCCAGCGGTCGGACCCCCGCGATCTCAAACTTATCCCCTATCCTTAGGATAGGGGATAAGTTGGTCACCACTGGACTACTCCTTTAAATCATACGGCTATTGCAAAAAAAAAAAAAATTTACTAACGTTGCAAAAAAGATGCAGAAGACTCATGACGACTGAAAGAACTCTGAGCAATGAGGTTGAACTACTAGTTGTACATTTTAAACAGGCGATACACCTTAGACTTTTGTTGGGACCAGTCGGCCATTTGTATGGTGGCCTCCCGACTCTCCCCCGATGTTAGGGGAGAGAAAGAGCGGTCGGGTTGGATATCAACTGCCCAATCCTGTTGGTCTTGGGGAGATAAGCCACCGCCAGAGGAGTCTGGTAGCAACTTTTCCCCCTCTTTCCATTGGGAAAGCATGTACGCTCGGCCAATATGAGCATGCATGTATATAGTAACATCAGGAGAGAAAAACAATTCCTTTATTCAATAGATGAACACTGTGCAGGGACCATACACAACGGGGTGTCAGAGATATGGAGTAACGATCAAGATACAGTGGTCCCTCAAGTTACAATATTAATTGGTTCCAGGACGACCATTGTATGTTGAAACCATCGTATGTTGAGACCAGAACTCTATGGAAACCTGGTAATTGGTTCTGAAGCCACCAAAATGTCATCCAAAAATAGGAAAAAGTGAGAATTAAAGATAAATAAGTAGATAACTAATATAGATAAAGCAAATCCTTACATATAAAAGTAATAAAGATCTGCTGGGCGCTGTAATCACTTTCTATTTCAATGTTTCCCAACCAGAGTGCCTTCAGATGTTGCAAAACTACAACTCCCAGCATGCCAGGACAGCCTTCGGCTGTCCGGGCATGCTGGAAGTTGTAGTTTTGCAACAGCTGGAGACGCCCTCTTTGGGAAACACTGGTTTATGTAGAGGACAGAAGCTTCTTCAGGGTCCTGTACAGAACACGCAAAAAAAGGAAAATGGAGCCGCCCTCACCTGGTGTCCAAAGGAGCAGCTAATCCTGGTACAGGTAAAGAGTACAGAACATGTAATACCTCCCTGTACTGTAGGGGGCGCTACCAGACACCAGTCAGTGCATACACTTCAGTAATACAGGTAAAGAGTACAGAACATGTAATACCTCCCTGTACTGTAGGGGGCGCTACCAGACACCAGTCAGTGCATACACTTCAGTAATACAGGTAAAGAGTACAGAACATGTAATACCTCCCTGTACTGTAGGGGGCGCTACCAGACACCAGTCAGTGCATACACTTCAGTAATACAGGTAAAGAGTACAGAACATGTAATACCTCCCTGTACTGTAGGGGGCGCTACCAGACACCAGTCAGTGCATACACTTCAGTAATACAGGTAAAGAGTACAGAACATGTAATACCTCCCTGTACTGTAGGGGGCGCTACCAGACACCAGTCAGTGCATGCACTTTAATAATACAGGTAAAGAGTACAGAACATGTAATATCTCCCTGTACTGTAGGGGGCGCTACTAGACACCAGTCAGTGCATACACTTCAGTAATACAGGTAAAGAATACAGAACATGTCATACCTCCCTGTACTGTAGGGGGCGCTACCAGACACCAGTTAGTGCATACACTTCAGTAATACAGGTAAAGAATACAGAACATGTCATACCTCCCTGTACTGTAGGGGGCGCTACCAAACACCAGTCAGTGCATACACTTTAGGAATACACAGGTTTTACCAGTGAAATATCCATTCTGATTGGTCGGTTCTTCCAGCCATTGACACATTTCGCAGATTCCATAGCATTGTATGTTGAGTCTGGTTTCAAGTTACAATGGTCCAGAAAAGACCATTGTATGTTGAAACTATTGTATGTTGAGGCCATTGTAAGTTGAGGGATCACTGTACATAAACTTGAGCTTTAAATGTTTGCATATCCAAGATATCTGGTCAAAAGGAAAGAAAAAAAAAGCCTTATTGTAACAGCAGGAATTCCCCTACTTTTCCTGATCGTGGCTATATAAATCAGGTGCGGCTATTTATGCACTTGGTAAAGTATTAACACCAGCTGTCGGCTGACCGGGTGTGCTGGTATTAGAGATGAGCGAACTTACAGTAAATTCGATTCGTCACGAACTTTTCGGCTCGGCAGTTGATGACTTTTCCTGCATAAATTAGTTCAGCTTTCAGGTGCTCCCGTGGTCTGGAAAAGGTGGATACAGTCCTAGGAGACTCTTTCCTAGGACTGTATCCACCTTTTCCAGCCCACCGGAGCACCTGAATGCTGAACTAATTTACGCAGGAAAATCCATCAACTGCCGAGCCGAGAAGTTCGTGACGAATCGAATTTACTGTAAGTTCGCTCATCTCTAGCTGGTATATGTAGTTCTGCAACAGCTAGAGAGCATCACGTTGGGAAACATTGGTCTATGGCACATCCCACATGACTGTGAAATAAAAGACAATGTCAATATCCTCCAGTTACCCCTGAAGCAACATCAGCAATATACAGTATATAATCACAATGGCAGAGATTTATCAAAACCTGTCCAGAGGAAAAGTTGCTGAGTTGCCCATAGCAACCAATTAGATCGCTTCTTTCATTTTTCAGAGGCCTTTTAAAAAAATTAAAGAAGTGATCTGATTGGTTGCTATGGGCAACTTCATCATTCTGCTTGTTTCTTGTGATCAGATAGAAGAGTATTGTGGGAGCTCACATGACAGTTCACACACAGGACACATGTCTGACAACAGGATGCAGCTAAACTGTAGTCTGTTTCCAAGGGCAACCAGAAGAACTTTGCAATCAATTATGGAAATGAACTGAGAATGCAGCAATTAAAACATTTTTGTGGGTGGGGGAAGGGCAAGCTGATGATATGAGATCTTTGTATGGTTGTCACTTACACATATTTTCTGTACGTCTACAGAAATAGCACCATAGAGACAAATGCATCAGCTCTGGGTCTCCAGCCACCCAAAGCTCGTAAGACGGGGACCACCATTGCTGGGGTCATATATAAGGTAAAGGTGGAGGAGAGGGGGTTGGGTCGGTCAGGGACTGAGGTCAGTAGCTTTGACTGACTTGTGGTTGATCCTACAGGACGGCGTTATCCTCGGAGCGGACAGAAGAGCCACTGACGACATGGTAGTGGCTGATAAAAACTGTGCCAAGATTCACTACATCTCCGACAATATATAGTAAGTATACTACGTGATGGTGGAGTATTGGTCACACACCTGACACCCCATCTAGATATCAGTGCGAGTTGCTGAGCTCAGAACCCCATTGACTTAAAGAAAAAAAGGTCTCCATGCCTCGGAATCTCAGATACAATCCAGAGATCTGCCATGTTTGTTATGGGAATCCCACCACTAAGGGACAGACTGCCCTTAAAGGGGTTATCTGAGATGTGGTCAAATCCCACAAATAGGTCAACAAAGGCAACCTGGCCTATGGGGTTGGATGTTGGGCTCCAAATTTCGATACTAATACTTAACCCCATACATTTTACTTTCACACAGTTGTTGCGGAGCTGGAGTAGCCGCTGATGCCGAATATGTGACCCAACTTTTGTCCTCCAACCTGGCGCTCCATGCTTTGACCACTGGAAGACCCCCGCGTGTGTGCACCGCAACCCGGATGCTAAAACAGCAGCTATTCAGGTGAGTACAGGTGCAAGGTAATACACAAGAGTAGGTAGGTGACCGAGTGACTAGAAGACACAACTTCATTACCTACACGATGGCTGACAATGGTTACAATAGGCTGACAATTGCTATAGGAACAGCAGCTCTGGAACACAAACTGCTTCATATGAAACGCTGTGAAGACCTGAGACAATATTTGTAATTCAGAATACAAAGCTGCCGTAATATAAGATTTATGCCCTGTGTATACAGATTACCAGACACATTACATTCTCATCTGTTCTCTCAGATATCAAGGTCATGTAGGAGCATCGATCATCATAGGGGGGATGGATGTACGTGGCCCCCACCTTACCAGTGTCCACCCCCATGGATCCACTGACACCATTCTCTACACGGCTCTAGGTGAGATACGAGACGATCCATGAACTTTATTGAATAGAAATTTACCAATAAATCGATATTCAGATAGTCGACCTCTCCTACCCTAAGTTCTGTAGCAGCTACAAAGGTCACGTCAAAAAGTCTGTGGACATAGTTACCGTCCTCACTCGCTGGTCCGTGTTCTCCAGGACCTTTCATAGCCGTGTGCCCACATGATAACCGCAGCATATTAGCAGAACATATTATTGCAGCATGTTAGCTGAAAAGACCATGCAGGATTTAGGTAGAGAAAAAAAAACGTCCCTTGAAATGGCAAAATGGCGCAGCTGTGTCCAGTAAAAATGGAGGCCAAACCAGAGATACAGTGACCCCCCAATCTACGATGGCCCCGAAATACGATCATTTCAACATACGATGGCCTCAGAGTCCATCGCATGTTGAAGGCAGCATCAACATACGATGCTTTTGTATGTCGGGGCCATCGCATAAACGGCTATCCGGCAGCGCAGACTGCTTCAGCTGCCACCGGATAGCCGTTTACGGTGCCCCGTGTGGTCCGCTGACGATCACTTACCTGTCCTCGGGGCTCCGGCGCGTCCTCTTTGGGATCCCCTGCATCGTCGGCGCTCTCCATCGTCATCATCACGTCGCTGCGCAGGCCGTCCCATCATCCAATAGGAGCGGCGTGCGTAGCGACGTGATGGCGGCGACGTAGAGCGAGGATGCCGGGGAAGAAGAGGCCTTGCCGGAGCGTCGGGGACACCCCGGGGACATGGTGACAGTGATGGAAGACGACATCCAGGGCAGCGGTGACGAGTGGTGACGGTCTGGAACGGCGGGAACAGGTGAGTACAACTTCCTATGCCAGTGGTCTTCAACCTGTGGACCTCCAGATGTTGCAAAACTACAACTCCCAGCATGCCCGGACAGCCAACGGCTGTCCGGGCATGCTGGGTGTTGTAGTTTTGCAACATCTGGAGGTCCGCAGGTTGTAGACCACTGTCCTATACTTTACATTGCACGGATCCCTCAACATACGATGGTTTCAACAAACGATGGTCCGTTTGGAACGGATTACCATCGTATGTTGAGGGACCACTGTATATCATAACACTGGAGTGGTTTATTGAAAGCAAAAAACAATAAAAGGGATGGATGACGCGTTTTGGGGGAGCCACCCCCTTCTTCAGATAAGTATCTGAAGAAGGGGGTGGCTCTCCCGAAACGCTTTATCCATCCCTTTTATTGTTTTTTGCTTTCAATAAACCACTCCAGTGTTTTGATATATCTCTGGTTTGGCCTCCATTTCTTACTGGACACAGCAGCGCCATTTAAAGGGTTGTTGTTTTTTCTCTACCTACATTCGCTTACATCAGGATTGGATTACTCCTTCTCCTCGGACCCCGGGCATAGCAGCTGTTTCTCCATTTATATTGGTTACCCACAATGGTGGGTTATATGCGAATTTCCTATTTACTCAAGGTAAGCGGCGACTACCTAAGGGCCATCCAAGCCCAAAAACCCCTTTTTTGTAATTCCTTAAAGGATCTCTTCTTCCTTTCTATTCACACATGCATCATATAATTGCTGCATAATTTCGGCTGAGGTATCCGGACTAAAATTTTGCAACAAAGTACAGTACTATGGAAGTGATTCAGGTTTTAACAAATCCCATTTGCTTACGACAAAAAAAAAAAAATGAATCAGTTGCCAATGGCTGTCCGGGCATACTGGGAGTTGTAGTTTTGCAACATCTGGAGGTCCGCAGGTTGGAGACCACTGCCCTAAGGGTACGTTCACGGATTTGCTGCAGGACCCCATTGAAGTTAAAGGGGTACTACCGTGGAAAACTTTTTTTTTTTTTTTTTTTTAAATCAACTGGTGCCAGAAAGTTAAACAGATTTGTAAATCACTTCTATTAAACAATCTTAATCCTTCCAGTACTTTTTAGGGGCTGTATACTAAAGAGAAATCCGAAAAGAAATGCATTTCCTGTGATGTTCTGACCACAGTGCTCTCTGCTGACCTCTGCTGTCCCTTTTAGGAACTGTCCAGAGAAGCATATGTTTGCTATGGGGATTTTCTCCAGTTCCTAATATGGACAGCAGAGGTCAGCAAAGAGCACTGTGGTCAGGACATCACAGGAAATGCATTTCTTTTTGGATTTCTCTTTAGTATACAGCCCCTAAAAAGTACTGGAAGGATTAAGATTTTTTTAATAGAAGTGATTTACAAATCTGTTTAACTTTCTGGCACCAGTTGATTTAAAAAAAAAAGTTTTCCACAGTAGTACCCCTTTAAGGGGTAGCAATGAAATCTCTGGCGTGAAATCTGAGTTTAATTACTTCCCGCTCCATGATGTAATAGTATTGTCATAGGAAGCGGGCGGTTCCCAAAAACTGACGTATGTCATAGTTGTTACGCCGAGTGCTCCGGGTCCCTGCTCCTCCCCGGAGCGCTCGCGGCGTTCTCTTCTCTGCAGCGCCCCGGTCAGACCCGCTGACCGGGAGCGCTGCACTGTCACTGCCGGTGGGGATGCGATCCTCGTAGCGGGACGCGCCCGCCCGCGGGTCGCATCCCAATCCACTCACCTGTCCTCGGCTGTCACGTCCCGGCGCGTGCGGCCCCGCTCTCTAGGGCAGGCGCGCGCCGGCTCTCTGAGATTTAAAGGGCCAGTGCACCATTAATTGGTGCCTGGCCCAATCAGTGTCAATCACTTCCCATTCCTATAAAAAACCCACTTCCCCTTCCTGTCCTCGCCGGATCTTGTTGCCTTAGTGTCCTGTGATAGTGTCTTAGTGTGTTCCCAAGCCTGTGTACCCAGACCTTCTGCTGTTGCCCCTGACTACGACTCTTGCTGCCTGCCCTGACCTTCTGCTACGTCCGACCTTGCTCTTGCCTTGTCCCTGTGTACCGCGCCTGTCTCAGCTGTCAGTGAGGTTGAGTCGCTATCGGGTGGAGCGACCTGGGGATTACCTGCCGCTACAAGTCCATCCCGCTTTGCGGCGGGCTCTGGTGAAAACCAGTAACCCCTTAGATTCCGTTCCCTTGGTACGGCCCACGCCATCACCTCTCTGACACAGAGGATCCACCTCCAGTGTCCTCGCTGCATACCAGTCCGGATCCTGACAATAGTGAAGGAACTGAACCCACAATATCACTAGTGGGTGCCGGGTGTAACTAACAGCCGATACCCAGCTATGATGGCTGGGATCAGAGATAATTCAGATCCTAACCATAGCCCATAAATGCTATATGCGGAGTTTAAAAAAGGGAGGGGCCTCACTCACTCCACGTGCACCCCTATGATGTGATTGTGGGTGCTTATAGGATTTTATGGCAGCAAGAGGCCGTACGAAGAACCCCACATCTCCTCTGTGTATTTGCCTATTAGGCCCTGCCATACAGTAGGTTGTCTTTCAGTACTCGCTGGAAGTTACACACTGAATACAGGATTATTGAAGTGTATTATTTAAGCGATTGGAAGATGTGGGGATAAAAAAAAAATGAATAAATAAAATTCATTCATTTATTTATTTTTCTGTCATATCACAGAATAAAATTATGCTTCTATCTGTTACTCACTAGGTCATGCAGATTCTTCACACATCTTTTTTATGTGTCTAGATTCTGTTTGGCTAGAATCTAGATTCGGTACACAAATCATTCTGTTCTACTGCTCACTCATTCTGACATCCACTGCTCAGGAAGAGGTGTGTCCAAGGCAAGCACTGAGCCTGCCCTCACTCACCATGCATTCACTTTCTCCCCAAGTCTGCTGTACTGCTCTGTAACCCCATTTTCATGCTGCATTCTGATAGACAGGACAGGAGTGAGCACAGAGGAGTGATAGTCCCACCCTCACTTCCTGGACTTTAGGGGAGATTTATCAAAACTTGTCCAGAGGAAAAGATGCCGAGTTGGGCATAGCAACCAATCAGATTGTTTCTTTAATTTTTCAGAAGCAAGAAGCAATCTGAAAGAAGCGATCTGATTGGTTGCTATGGGCAGCTTTTCCCCCTTTGTCCTTGCCTGTGCTTCGACTGGGACAAAGATGCAGGTGCAGCCGGACAGGATTATGTTCTGGATGGTATGAGGACCCCTAGTGGTCTTTTTTTTAATAAGCCATGATTTCTATAAAAGGGAGATTTTAATGAAATATATCATGTTTTGCCAAGATGTACAACATATAAAAAGTTTTTGCTTCTGACAATGGCCATTTAAGGGAAAACCACAATAACATCTGTATGCTTCATTACAAATTTCACATTCCAAAATAGTAAATGTAAATAAAGGGTAGATATTAGGTATCGCCGCACTCGCAATGGCCCATATAGCAAAGAAATCTCAAAATAATTACTGATTTTCCACATTATACTACCTTAAAAAAGTTAATAAATTATTAGTAATAATATTAATATTTAAACTATAATGACACATTCACACGATCTTATTTTGCTGCAGATTTTCTTACCCATTGACTTTCATGGGTAGGAAAATCAGCAGCAGAAAATATGCTGCAAAATAAGAACCTATGAGTGTACCATAATGGGGTATATGTTCACCTTAGAATGGCACCACCATGAAATATACCTTTATATATGAGCTCTAATGCCAACTGCTATGTAGGGATTAAGAAATGACAAAACAAACCCCCAAATATTGTTCTTATGGAAAAATAAGGGTTGAAAGAACCGTCCAGTCTTATGTCAATGAATCTTATTAACTATTGAAAAATGAATTGCTCTGTGACTTAATAATATTGTATGTAGGTAGGTTATTATACTTATTGGTCATACTGTATCCCCATGACCTGCCGGCCACCTGATAGCATAAAAACTGTAACCTGATTGGTTGTTATGGGCAAATATGTCATTTTCCTTCTGCATAATTTTTGATACATTTCTTCCATTGTTTTTCAGGATCTGGGGCGAGTGCAGCCATCGCTGTCCTAGAAGATCGCTATAAAACCAACATGGAGGTGAGTTCGTAATAGCTTCCTGTATGTAATACCTATATGTCATATATAGGGAATTGCATTACTAGCCAGTGGGTTTGGGCTGATGTGAACTTTGGCTCTGTTGCCTGATACACTGGGGCAAGTATGGGCTGCAGTAGTTCTCACTGGGGGAGGGTAGGGGCTGCAGTAATTCTCACTGGGGGAGGGTATGGGCTGCAGTAGTTCTCACTGGGGAGGGTATGGACTGCAGTAGTTGTCACTGGGGAGGGTATGGACTGCAGTAGTTCTCACTGGGGCGAGTATGGGCTGCAGTAGTTCTCACTGGGGGAGGGTATGGGCTGCAGTGGTTCTCACTTGGTCGGGTATGGGCTGCAGTAGTTCTCACTGGGGGAGGGTATGGGCTGCAGTAATTCTCACTGGGTCGGGTATGGGCTGCAATAGTTCTCACTGGGGGAGGGTATGGGCTGCAGTAATTCTCACTTGGGGAGGGTATAGGCTGCAATAGTTCTCACTGGGGGAGGGTATGGGCTGCAGTAATTCTCACTTGGGGAGGGTATAGGCTGCAGTAATTCTCACTGGGTCGGGTATGGGCTCCAATAGTTCTCACTGGGGGAGGGTATGGGCTGCAGTAATTCTCACTTGGGGAGGGTATAGGCTGCAGTAGTTCTCACTGGGGAGGGTATGGACTGCAGTAGTTGTCACTGGGTCGGGTATGGGCTGCAGTAGTTCTCACTGGGGGAGGGTATGGACTGCAGTAGTTGTCACTGGGGAGGGTATAGGCTGCAGTAGTTCTCACTGGGGGAGGGTATGGACTGCAGTAGTTGTCACTGGGGCGGGTATGGGCTGCAGTAGTTCTCACTGGGGCAGGGTATGGACTGCAGTAGTTGTCACTAGGGCGGGTATGGGCTGCAGTAGTTCTCCTATTCACATCTGATGTTCCTCTCTTCCTCTTTCAGCTGGAGGCGGCTAAACAGCTGGTGACGGATGCCATCACGGCGGGCATCCTGTGTGACCTGGGGTCTGGCAGTGGAGTGGATCTATGTGTCATTACACGAGAAGGGGCGCAGGTATTACGGGGGTACACACAGACTGAGACCAAGGGAAAAAGGTAAGATAATGGAATAGTAACATACTAATAATGTAAGAGGTAATATACATTATGTACTTCACTGGCCAGCGTTAGGAAGTAAATGTTCCAAATGCAGTTTTTGTGCTGCGGTGGTCGGCCACACCCCCCTGTAACATCACACCCAGCCCCCTCAATGCACGTCTATAGGAGGGGGCGGGGCCGTGATGTCACAGGGGGCGTGGCCGACCACCACAGCGCAAAATCAGCGTTCGGTACATTTACTGGCCAGTGGAGTAACCCTTTAAGTTAGGCGGCCATATATATTTATCAGTGGGGGGAGTTAGGATCAGGTGTTCCAGCTCTCCTGTTATGAACAGATTAAAGGGCTTGTCCAGATTTGTGTAAAGCTTTTGTACTGTGTAATGAAAAGTTAGTTCATCCACATCTTAAAGGAGATCTGTAGTGTAAAGTTTTTATAATCCCCTGTGCCCAGGCTGCAAAAAGTAACAAAACAAACTCTAACTCACCTTTCGATGTTCCCTCGTTGTGCCTATATCGGCGTCCTGGTCCTCCGATGCTGGTCTTCTTCCTGCTTCCTGGGGATGGTGAGTCATACTGCGCTCAGCGTATCGCGGGCCGCAGTGATGTCCCGCCTCGGCCGCTGATAGGCTGAGAACACTGTCATGTAACAAGCCTGTGCAGCAGGGAGAAGGCGGGGATCAGGCTCTTACATGACAGTGTGCTCAGCCTATCACCAGCCGAGGCAGGACATCGCTGCGGCCGGCGATACGCTGAGCGCAGTATGACTCACCATCCCCAGGAAGCAGGAAGAAGACCAGCACCGGAGGACTGGGACATCGATATCGGCGCAACGGGGGAACGTCGGAAGGTGAGTTAAAGTTTGTTTTGTTACTTTTTGCAGCCCGAGCACAGGGGATTATAAAAAGTTTACACTACAGATCTCCTTTAATAAAATATATATGTTCTGAAAGTGGCTTTTCAGGACTTTTAGCTTGATGGCCATCCCTAAGGATACGTCATCAATATGTGATCTATGGGGCTCCACAGAACCTACATAAACAGAAAGCAGAGCTGGAAGAAAACAGCACTGTACATTAAGTTGTGGCTGGGCTGGGTACTGCAATTCAGCTCTGATTCAGATCAGCTGAGCTGCAATAACCTTGCTGCAAATTACACTGTACAATGTACGGCACTGTCTTCTTCCAAATATTTTTGGGGTATGGTTACACTGAGGAATTGACAAAGAATTACGCTCTGAGTAATTTATGTGGATTAAATTCCAATGTGGAATCACATTCCGCCAGAAGATTAAGTAAAAGCCTATTGAAGTCAATGGGGCTTTATTTTTCCTGATGAGATAAGTTAAAGAGTAGCTCCCACCATCTGTTTTTTGTTTTCTTCTGTCCCTACCTATTGGTAATCTATCCCTAACCCCCTCTTTGCCTTTACAAACATTTTTTTTCTACTCACAAAGTCGTCATCTTCATCTCTTCTTTCTTGCTGTGCTGTCCTCTCCAGAAGCCGGCTTCCCCAGCAGGCGCGACGCCACTGACGCCTGCTGGGCGCCGACTTCCGCCCTCACTTCATCTATGCTGCGCTCCTGTCGATACTCGGGACCGAGATTTTACATATAATGGTTAGTATTATTTCACTGTCTCCACTCCACTGTACATGCCGGGGGCGGGGACGGGCTGCGTGCAAATCCAGTCAGCCAATGCGCGCAGCCCCAGCGTTCACTGCGCTCGCTCCCGCCTGTCTGATTGACAGGCAGGGAGCGAGCGCAGCCTGAATGAATTAGGACCGATTAATTAGGACCCCTAGTGGCCGTTTTTCAAATGTAAAATACACCATGTTAATAAAAAAACTATAATGAAACTATATTAGAGATATGTTGTAGTACATAAGTACTACAACATATTAAAAAAAAGTTGGTGTCAGTGCCCATTTAAGAGCATAACTGACGCCAAAGTTTTGCATGGATCAAACCACAAAGTAGCTGAACTTCATTTACAGCATTTACTGATCCTCCTCATGATTTCCTCTTTAAATTCTGCATCAAATTCTGCGCCAAGTCCGGACAAAATTCTGGCTGTATGACAGATTTGCTGATTTCTTTGTGTGAATATGTCCTTTCTGTGCATGCAGACATCGCAGCTCCGGTGGCTGGCAACACCCTGGTAAAACAGTGAATCCGCATAGCTTATGTTTAACCAGATTTTGGCTATTACGCATGCGTAAGGCAAATGTCCATCGCTACACTGTTTGGCAAAACTATCATCAGTCGCCAGCAGAAGCAATCGGTGACTTATCGAATTTCTCCTGAAAGTTCTGCTCTTGCCTCCCTAGTGCACTTGGGGAGTAATGTACAGTGGTCCCTCAACATACGATGGTAATTCGTTCCAAACGAGCCATCGTTTGTCGAATCCATCGTATGTTGAGGTATTCGTGCAATGTAAAGTATAGGAAGCTGTACTCACCTGTCCCCGCCGCTCGAGATGGTGTCCCCGCCGCTCCCGATGGTGACCCTGGCCTCCGCTGGGCTCTCCGCTGTCTTCTCCGGTCCTCTGCTGTCTTCTCCGGTCCTCTTCTGCCTTCTCCGGTCCTCTTCTGTCTTCTCCGGTCCTCTTCTGCCTTCTCCGGTCCTCTTCTGTCTTCTCCGGTCCTCTTCTGTCTTCCGCAAGGCCTTACTGGGCCTGCGTAGCGACGTCATTACACCGCTGCGTACGCCATTCCTATTGGATGACGTGCGCAGCAGCGTATTGACGTCATCGGAGAGGGCCGAGAAGACACTGGAAGACCAGCGCTTGACCCGGAGGGCACCCCGGAGCATCGTGGAGGGGTAAGTAATACTTACCGCACCACACGGGGAACATTAAGCTGCTATCCGGCAGCAGCTTAAGCATTTGACGCTGCCGGATAGCACCTAATGCGATGGCCCCGACATAAAAAAGCATCGTATGTCGATTTCATCATATGTCGGGGCCATCGTAGGTCGGGGGGTCACTGTATAGGGTTAGGGGTTGTGCTGGGAGTTGTAGTTTTGCAACAGCTGTAAGCACCCTGGTTGGAAAACACTGATATACATATAATCATCATATGGCTGCTATGGAGCTAATTATGGGGCCTAATCCCAAGACAGGTGGAACGTACCGAGAGGCAAAACTATCACAAGTCCTGATATGATTGGATGATAGGAGTAGTAGTGCGGTAAACCTGAACATGGAGAGGGCAACCTTTTAGCTCTGTTATGCTCTTCAGTATGTATAATAACCCTCCTCCTTCTCCTCATCCTAGGTCATCCTCATACCGTTACCCTCGGGGCACCACCGCCATCCTGAGAGAGAAAGTGACGCATTTCGATCTGGTGGAAGAAACCGTGCAACTAATGGACATGGAATAACCTGAATCTACCATCATATAAGAACTGGAATCGCATCACAATCAACAATGATGTCGCTGTCCGCAGCTCCGTTCCCTAACCCAAATTTTACATAATCCACATTTGGCTTTTTATATCCAGGTTCTGATTCTCTCATCATTGAGACCTCAATGGAATTAGTCTGTGGGAGTCTTCTTATAATAAAAAAAATATTGTAATATTTTCTCTATGAATAAGAAGAACGTGTTGGTTAATCATGTGATTGTCCAGAACACATGATAATCCATTACTGGTCTCTGCAAAATAGATGTAACATTCATTTAATCTGGCATCAATGATCTTTCATACATGTTGGATTATCAGACCGTTTTGGAAAAGTATACAATGGTCCCTCAAGTTACAATATTAATTGGTTCCGGGACGACCATTGTATGTTAAAACCATTGTATGTTGAGACCATAACTCTATGGAAACCTGGTAATTGGTTCTGAAGCCCCAAAATGTCATCCAAAAATAGGAAAAAGTGAGGATTAAAAGAAAAATAAGTATATAACAAATAGAAATAAAGCAAATCCTTACATATAAAAGTAATAAAGATCTGCTGGGAGCTGTAATCACTGTCTATGTCAGTGTTTCCCAACCAGGGTGTGCCCAGCTATTGCAAAACTACAACTCCCAGCATGCCCGGACAGCCGTTGGCTGTCCGGGCATGCTGGGAGTTGTAGTTTTGCAACAGCTGGAGACACCCCGGTTGGGAAACAATGGTCTATGTAGACGACAGGAGCTTCTTCAGGGTCCTATACAGTACACACAGTGTCCCAAATGGAGCCCCCCCTTACTTGGTGTCCAAAGGAGCAGCTAACCCTGGCACAGGTAAGGAGTAGTACAGAAAATGTAGTTCCTCCCTGTACTGTAGGGGGCGCTACCAGACATCAGTCAGTGCATGCACTTCAGTAATACAGGTGATTTACCAGTAAAATGCCCATTCTGATTGGTCAGTTCCTCCAGTTGTGACAGGTATCACAGATCTGGACTGTCTGTACATGTGTATGTTGAGTCTGGTTTCAAGTTACAATGGTGCAGAAAAGACCATTGTATGTTGAAACTATTGTATGTTGAGGCCATTGTAAGTTGAGGGATCACTGTGCAGAACTCTGATTGGCTGAGAGGGAAGATCCTTGTGTCCACACTGACACAGGAAAGTGCTTGCAGCGGGGATGGACATTGAGACATAGGCAGCAGGGGTAGAGGAGGAAGGGGAGTATAGTTTTTTTTTCCCCATTAACTATGCCCCGAGCACGTTATACCCCTTGAACCCTTTCCTAACCCATGACGTAAAAGTAGACCATGGTTTGGGTGGGGACATTATGCAGCAGGTTTAGGAACTGAGCCTAATCCATACACGGTGGATGTTGGGGGGTATAAGCAGCCGACTGTAACTATCAGTGATCAGCATTGGGTTCAGTCTGATGCCGGCCATTTAATGGGGTTGTCCAGTGAAAATGTTTAATTAACCTATTTGCCTACACTACATAATAAAACAAAAAAAGCTTCTACTCACCTCCCTCGCAGCCTCTGGTATCAGCACCCGGTCTTAGTCGTCACAGCACTTCATGGAGCTGCGAACGCCACATCACGTCACCACTCACCAATCATTGGCTACAGCGATGTCTTACCCCAGTCAGTGACTGGCTGAGCGACAATGAGACGTAGCTCTGTGCGCTGATACCTGAGACTACGAGGAAGCGAGGGAGGTGAGTAGCTTTTATTTGTTTTATTATTGAGTGTGGGCACAAAAATAAAGATTTTTGTTGGACAACTTCTTTTACTCTCCAGATGATGCGGTTAAAGGAGAAGTGGAGTCTAAAAAAAGAAGTATTCCCTATCCACAGGACCCTCCGCAATCTCCTGCCTGGCACCCCAGCTTTACTCATGAATGGAGCTCTGGCGACCACCACACAAAGCAGTGGTCAAAGCGCCCCCTCCATGCATCTCTATGGGATAGCCGGAGATACCCAAGCACAGTGTTTCAGGACTCCCAAAGAGATAATTGGAGGCCACGCGCTGACCCCTGCTTTATGCAGAAGAAGAGCTGGGGTGCCAGGCAGGAGATTGCGGAGGTGTCCCAGCGGTCGGTCCCCTAAGGCCTTTTATAAGGCATTAGCGGCAGCTCCTGCACTCCCTTCATAGTTCGGATGGGACTCAGGACGTACATGTACATCCTGGTGCGCCAAGTACCATGAAGCCAGGGCGTACATGTATGTCCTGCATTTATTAGGGAAGCAGCTTATTTACACATTTTAATGTTTTCTTTTTTCTTTTATTCACTATTCTTTAGTGCCCATAGATAACTATTACCTGTAATCTTTCAACTGCATATACTGAACAATGTCGTGCCATTGTGTTATCGGCGCTCTTTTTGTACTGCCTGGCTGAGCCTGTACAAGAAGATCCCTTAGGGGTACGGAGGCAGGTGACGGACCGCGATCGCCCTTTGGAGCCCTCCAGAGCTAATGGGCAGATATCATTTACACTTTTAGATTCCACAATTGATTTTGATTAAAGGGTTAATGCCAATATCTGGCAGTAATGGTGAGTTCCTCCTGAGCACGCTCCATACACCCCTAGCGCGGCTGCGCCATACATGTACAGCGGTTGTCGCTAAAGGGGTAAATAGGAGAGGGTTTTTTCCCTCCCCTTTCTTTCACCAATTCTTTATAAGTGAAAGAATCACATGACTTATAATAAAAAGAAAACATCTATACCAGTGTTTTCCAAACAGGGTGTCTTCAGCTGTTGCAAAACTGCCGGAGGCTGTCCGCGCAACTAGTTTTGCAACAGCTGGAGACACAATGGCCCAGATTTATCAGACTGTGTGAGAGAATAGGTGGAGTGATTTTCCCACAACAGCCAATCACAGCTCAGGTTTCACTTTACCAGAGCCCGTTAGCTGAGCTGTGATTGGCTGCTGTGGGAAAATCACTCCACTTTTCTCTCTCACAGTCTGATAAATCTGAGCCATTGTTGGGAAGACAGTGACCTATATATCTGCACATTTGTGGAAAGAAAAACCCGCCAAAAAAGTTGTTTGTGACACCAGCCCAAGTTTTGTCTAATCTTGTGTGTACAATAAAGTTTCTTTTAAAAAAGAATAGAAAAGGATACAATGCAAAAATCCCCCGCAGCTATTGGCTGGTTGTGGGCCCCGCCCCGTCTCGTCTCCCGTTTCCTAGGTAACAGCAGGCTCCCCTCAGAACACCTGTAGAGACGACACAGAGCGGCAGCGGACGGGACCGGTGTGAGGAGGTATTACCGGAGGGAGCCCCGGGCTGACAGGACGCCCTCCTCCCGCCTGACCTCCCTGTACAGCAGAGCCCCGCACATCTCCCGCGGTACCGCAACTCCCAGCATCACCTCACATGGTCGCAGTGGCCGTGCACGCTCTATTTACATGGGTCTGCTCAGAGCACGTGACCTGTCAGGCGCATAGAGGGGAAACACGTGGGCTGTAAAAAGGCGCATCTCTTCTATTTATATATATTATTCTTTATCAAGCGTCTATCCCTGTGTATCTGTAGGAGTGTTACCTCATATGATGTATATACGGGTCACATGGGGTGTATACAGGGCAGATCACATAAGAGCAGGTCTATATACATGTATATCTAAGGTACAGATCACATTAGTGCAGG